>NW_018128320.1:15886-63346 GCF_001952655.1 Monopterus albus
TTTTTTTATTTAAAAAAATATGTCACATACTTCACAGCCAGGATGTGTCCTGCAACACATTTTAAAAGGGGAAGTGACTTATTGCAGTGTAACAACATGAGCAGGGTCATAGAAGCAAATGTTTTATCAGCTTGGAGAAAACAGTTGAAATAAAAATCTAAATGATGTAGAAGGGATCTTTGAAAACTGTCTTTTTCTTTTTCTCTCTGTACAACTGTATGCAATTTAATGCAACACTTCCACCTTAACATCTGTTTATGAAGCTCAAAATGTTTGTTTTGGTGAAATTGTCATAAATGTATAAATTCAATTATATGTTTATTATTGAGGTCATAGTTAAAGGTGGTGTTGTACTGGACTACATTATATTCAGAGGTGTTCCTAATATTCTGACCCTCCCATGTATTTAGCAAAAATATAGAGACACATCTGAATATAAGAGCTTCATAAACACAGATGTTAAATGGTAAATGGACTGTATCTATATAGCGCATATTTTCTACAGTGTGTTACAGTGGCCAAAGCCCTTTACAGGAGATCATACACCATTCACCCATTCACACACACACTCACACCCCGATGATGAGTTAGGGTAAAAGTGTTGCATTGAATTGCATACAATTGTACAGGTGTACCTAATAAAGTGGTCAGTGAGTGAATATAATGAAATATTGAATTCCCTCAACCATACCCAGTGCATCCCTTTTAAAATATTTCAAATATTTATGAAACAGGTAGTGTTTTACCTCTTTGAGTCTCCACAGATCTCTGCTGAGCGAGTCTACTCTGAAGCGACCCACCATCACACCCTCCTGCTTTTTCAGTTCTTCTATTTTTGTGGTAAAAGTGATGAGGAAGTGTTTATGCATGCCCCTGGGCAGTGCTGCTCCTCTCATCAGCGCACCACACTTTCATGCAGTTACAGTATGTTTTATAATATCCAGTTTTTATAATATCCACATACAGTACATCCAGTTGGGATCTTGTACTTGCTAAATTAAACTGTGAAAATAAAGAAAACTGTTTTTCTTTGTTTACAATATGTTGCTTTTCTTGACTGCAAGGTTATATGAAAATGGCAGAAAACAAAAGTATATGTGTGAAAAAAAGTCGACATCTTGAAAACCCGACTGCCCAATAAGCAGATGTACTGAGGCGCAGTTTGTTGGCGTCTAGTTGTTTTAAAGAGGAAATAACTTTTGGTCATAATACCAGTACATACTAAGAATAGTGTGATGTGCATGTATGAGAATGGTCTGCATTTTCTGTGAATCCTGTTAGTTGTTCCTGCAACACATTTTGAAAAAGTAAAGTCCTGTAAATAATCTATGACCTGTTAAATACAAATTACCAATACTGCTTAATGACCTACAGATGGAATAAGTCATAAAGTCACCATTTCACATTAAAGCTCAGTGTACAGTTCTCTCATCTCCTTAGTTTCAGGAGAACACAAGGTGGGAATTTGAACTATAGTTTCTAATGTGATTTCTTTGGTTTGAGATGAACATCCTCTTATAGTATCTGAAACATTTTCTGAGGCTGTGATGTAAAATGAGAAGATATGAGATCCAAAAAGTGTCAGTTTCTTGAGACCCCACTGCAAAAGATGAGAGACATGTAATAATGTGTGCTCACTGTGACAACTCCGAGTTAACTACATCTCAGTTGTTTGCTTCCTCTGTTGGCCTGACTTTTCCTTCTCCATTAAGATGCAATCATACATCTAGTGTTTGTTTGTGAATGCCAAATTTTAATGTATTTGAAATTAAACTAGCTCTGTTGCCTCATAGCAAGAAGGTTACAGATTCAGGCCCAGGCAGACCCAGAGCCTTTCTGTGTGGAGTTTACATGCTCTCCCTGTGCCTGTGTGGATTCTCTCCAGGTCCTAAAGCTTCCTCCCACAGTCCAAAGACATGCAGCTTAAGTTGACTGGTGGCTCTAAATTGCCTTTAGGAGTGAGTGTGAGTGTGTGTGGTTGCCTGTCTCTAAGTGTCAGCCCTGTGACAGACCGGTGACCTGTCCAGGGTGGACCTTGCCTCTCGTCCAGTGTCGTTCGGGATTGGCTCCAACCTTTGGAAAATCCTTGTTTTGGGTTGGAGTTTTAGTTTGACCATGTACTAACCACTTTAGCTGCTTCTTCACTATGATGTTGACTTTCAAAACCAAGAATGCTCAAAACGCTCCACAGCTGGTTTTCTATCAATAATCAACTTTTTTTCATTTCATGTTGTTTTTATTTTATATGTTTGCATGGAACCGAAGACAGATGAATTCGCTTGGTGTGAAAGACTTGTTTAAAACAAACGAGCAAGCAAATGACCACTGCAGAAAAAGTAACAGTGTGACCTGGCAGAAAGATTGCAAAACCCTGATCGGAATTATTGTGTCAATCATATACAGTATGTAGAAAAAAAAATCTCCATAATGATAATTATGACCACCACAAGTATAAGACATACAAATATGCTTTACAACAAACTGTGACAAAAGATTAGGTGATATATATTTGATACGTCCACTTTTTACAAAAACAAAAATGATAAATAAATAAAACCCTGCATGAGGCGTTCAAAGACAGGAAGTGGTTGTTGTCTGTGCATTCAGGCAACTTAAGAATGCCAGTCACAGAACAACAGAGCAATGTCTTAATAAAAGGCTATTAATAAATAAATAGCTGGTTCAACCAGGCTTTGTTTACATGCACAGGGAACTGCATTTTTACTCTTGAAGAGTCTAAATAACAGTCAAAAGCCCTAGTACTTCTTTGTATTGTGTACCAATATATTTTGTAGACCTGGGGCCTATTGCACAAAACTAGGATAAGGGATTAAGCCAGGATATCTTGGTGATCCTGGCTCAATTTATCCATGAACCGGTTGTTTTTTAAAAACCCTTAAAAACATCCAATCACATACAAGCTCATACATGTCGACCAATAATGACACTGCAAGTGTCGCTGGGCTTTTTATTTTCCAGGATTTTTAAGGTAGACTTTTTCAATCAAATGTAAGCCACATTTAATTTAAGAACTTCAGACATAACTTGAGGCAACATAAGATAAATGAATTCTTTCAAAAGACATTATGCTTACAAGGACGCAAAAAATATTTAATAGTGGAAAACATGCAGCAAGTTATCTGTTACACCTGTAACTGAAATAGTGACAGTGATGCCTTCATGCAGCTGCAGGTAAAAATTATTACAGTGCATAACACATAACAAACAGTGATGAGCATCTGGTGGAGAGAGATTCATTTAGGTTCATGTGAACAGCTCGACATGAAGTGCTCCTCAAAGAGTAATTCTATTGTTTCCACATTGCCACTGCTGCCAAGGAACAATCTCTATCCATCTCTGTATGGAGGCACAACAGTTACAGGCCTGTGCTGCATTTTGTACTGATTGTAAAACCAATTAGAAGCATCTCACAGAGACGAGCTGCTGCTTTGATGAAGTTAATCTATCATTTTAAATGAGGCAGCCGCAATAGGGCGTTGTTTCATTACATGCTTTTATAAAGCCATAGTCACAGCAAGTGTATCAAAGTAATCTCCGTCTCCATGAAGAGATGATTGCACATCTCCCATTAGATCTCACTTTCCACTTAAGCTTTCTATCAACATCAGTACATACAGCGTAACGGTGTCTGTTCAGAAATCAGCGGATAATGTAGCTGTTACCTTCAGTGTTTTAGAAACCATTTCTTGCAGAGGAAACTGGCATAATTTATATTGTTAAAACAGTTCACCATACAATAAAGAGTATCAATTCGGCTTTTTCACTACATACTGTATGTAACAGATTGAAAGTGAAAACAGACTCATCAAAAATCAATTACTACCAGTAGCCTACGACAGTATACTGTATGGTCATCGGATAAGGCTGCAGTGTGTCCATGAGCTGTTTTCAAGCACTTTTGGAAGATACAGAAGTGTTTGACCCTCAAGACCTGATGCAAAGTGGAAGAAGTGGGTTTAGACTCTTCATATAAATGCATGGGGAACTCCTCTGACTTGCATAAAGGTCAGGTATTCATCACGGGCAATACTACTCAGCCTATGAAAACAGTCATATAGTGTCCTCTGTTGCCCTATACACTTTAGAAAATCTGTGAGAATAACAATCAGGGTTATCTAGACTTAAATCTGGAGATGTAATGACAGACAGCTGAGTTCAAAACTATGTTCATAGGGTTTGAAAGACATGGGCATTTGGTTGCATTATAAGCCACATAGGATCCAGCCTTATTGGAGCTTAACCCACACTAGGGTTTAAAAGCCAAGATGTCTGAGCCTCTGCTCTCCTCTCAGGTCTATGGAAGTGCAATGCTAAATGTTGGGGAACCTTTAATCAATGGTTAATAGGAAAGAAATGAACTCACACAGCAGGTATTACTCTTTAAATCAATCAATCACAGTCAAAAACAAGGTCGCTGATTTGATTTTGACTACAGTGCACACTAGGTAGGGTTTAGGTACTGTTTTCTAAGCTTATACTAAGACAGTGTTCAGTCGAATGGTCAAATGATGTGTGACAAACTATGTCTAACATGCCAAACCATCTTTTCATCATTACAGATCAATATCTAAATTTGTGCCTGCTGGCGAAAGACTCATGCAGGGTATTTACTGTACATACTGGCATTCTTTTCCTTATCAATATAGATCTTATTAATATGTATTATTGACACCATTGTTATCAAGTTAGACTATTAGTGAGCTCTGATATTACATCACAGGATCATCAAATGTTTTGGAATAGCACAACCAGCTGGCTAGTCAGCATCACTTTTATCAGTCAAACATCTGATGCAACCCTGCAAGAAAAAGCATCATCTTCTCAAGTGAAGCAATGCTCGAACTTCCCAAAGGCCCCAGACGTCAGTGTCCCAGGATCTTTCAGCACGATTTGAACACACACATGCCTTCACATACACACACACATTGTCAAAAAGTGATAACACTTTGGCCACTCATACGCAAGTATGTTGTGCTTTAGTCTGTATTTTTTAGAGAGCTAGGCCCCATGTGCTAGGGAGAAGAAGGAGAAGATAAGACAGACAGTTTGCATTGGGCACCAGTTCAGGAAATTCCCAAATCATCTCAACACATTCCACAGTTAACTGGAACATGCTGGGAATAAGCTGTGACACTGTTCAGAAGCGGGCAGTGCATCACTTACATTAACAAAACCTCATCAAATACTATCAAAAGTGATGGTGATATTTCTTTCACTTACTATGAGAAGCTACTGAGTCACAGCACGCGTCAAATACAATTATGTGGAAACAAGGCTCTGGGGTGTGTTTCCGTCTCCCGCCTCAGTCGGTTATCTTCTTGGGTTGTAAGAAAAGAGAGGGGGTGGGGGGTTCGCTCTCAGATGATAGACACACATAAAGATAAGAGAACAAAGATCACGGTAACTCCTTGCCCTGATGCTTCGACTGGCAGCAGACACAGTGACAGTTACTAGAGACACATGTAGCACCAATAGTGAGATGGATGCAAGCACTCAGATGTCTGTCATTTGACAATAACATCAACAATCACAATGAACAACATGGTGAAAGCAACAAAAATATAACCACTGGTTAACACTACATGTTTTAGAGCATATGTATTGTAACTGAGGCTAGAAATTTAAATATATTTTTTACATAGTCCAGGGGGTCGTACTCTGACCCAAAAAGTACCAGATTTTCCAAACTGTGGTGTATAAAGAGGGGGCCCATGGAGGAGGGGCAGCGTGAAGGGGGAGCACTGGCACCAGTGGTACATTATAAGTGGCAATTTTGAAGAAATGACAAACAAATCATCATTTGTAGAGTGAAATCCTGTGGCGGAAGGGGAGTTGTTATACTGTTTATGGAGCAGAGGATGTGTGGGATAGGGGCTGCCACTGCATCTCGCATAGCCGAGGGATCAAGGAAGGATTGCGATTCATTTGGCTTTGATTTCCGTGTAACTGCTGCCGTCATCACCCCTCCCTGAGGCCCCCTCCCTGGACCTGGCCCCAATAAACTCCAGAGCAGCATAATTCAGCTCTTGCCTCTCCAGTCTTGCCATAGAGCCCACAGGTTGATAATCCCCCTCTTCTCCCTGCAGACAGAAGAACTGATCAGTGGCACAAATCACTGGCAGGGTGCCCATGACACCGCACAAGACAGAAGAGCGTGACAGACACAGTAAAGAAAAGAGGTGGTTAGTGGTTACTGGTTGGCATGCTGACAGAGAGACTGAGATGTTTCCTGTTAGTTTGGCAGTTTGTGTAAGCAATGAGGCAGCCATGCAGAAGGCAGTTTCAGCAAATGTTCGGAAACGAACAGCAGTGTACAGAACACAGAAGCTGAAATGCGAGGAGATGTATCTGTCACTGAGGCTTGTGCTGTTAATGGGGATTTGTTTAGGAACCTTACCGTAGTCTCCTCTAGAATGGAGTTAAACTTTGAGCCCAACAGCTCTGTCTTAAGCTGTGCAAGAGTTAGGGGAGAGAAGAACAGACAGACAAACGCAGAGAAGCGATGAAAGCAAGAGAAAACAGTGTTTGAAAAGGTCAAGGTTGGAGCTACTAGACTGCTAGTGGGAGAGTCCTTCTACTACCTCTTTTTCAAAGGTCAAAATGGGGTCTCATAATTTACATCTCGTTGCATTACACAAAGCTTTAACCCCAAACAATCTGAGAGTGGTCATCCAACCCATCCTCCACCATAAGCATAAGCATTGACATCAGCATGTCTCACCACTTTCTTCCTCAGATTTTGTTTGTCCTTCTTGACTGCGCTGTAGTACAATGCTGGGTTCTCCAGGACCACGTCCTGCCTAGGGTTGCCATTCTCTCTGGGGGACGGAGTCACATAATCAGACTCGGTCTCGAGTGCCACTAATGCAGGGCGACACGCCAAGCCTGGGCATCCATTTTAAAACAACAAGCTCTGTAAGGTTATGCTGGAGGCCAACTGTGGCTGTCAGTGATGTGGTTATTTTATGGGTTTAGTTGCTGAGCTCACACCCACTTCAGGGGTGATTTGCCAAACAAAAACTAGCAAATTTTGGGGGTTGAAATACAATTTGAGGCTAAAATAAAGCACCTTGGTTAAGTGGGGTACTTGGGTTGTATTTAGCAGAGCAGGTCAAGGATACAAAAGCAATGGCAAAGCAGGGAACTGTGCCTGCAAAATATAAGGTTAGTCCAGCTTGCTAACCCACTCCACAAGGCAGCCAATGTGGATCTCCGAGGATTTCAACAGGGACTTTTCGTTGCAAAAGAAAACTGAAGTTGCTCTGGAAAAATGATGCTCACGTCCACATCAATCCCACATTCACTCATATACATGTGCATCAGTGTGTTTTAGAATGGATGACTAGGCTTAAGTGTTTCCTTGGATTTCAGAAAATGCTTAGTGAGGAAAATGACTACTTCTGCCTCGCATCGGCTTCTCTATTAGTTGGACACGTATACTCACTTCTTGTTGTTGTGGCCGACGTATCTCACTGCTGCAATGATGAAGGCTATGACTGCCACTCCTCCGATGGTGCCAACTATCACTGCCATCATGTACTTTTCTGAAAATAAAGGTGATCACAATTCAAAATGAGGGCGTGCGACTTAATTACCGATTAAAATGTAAAACTGCACACCTTGACAAGCATATGTATATGGTTATAAGACTGTAGGTCACCATACACCAATACTTTTATCACAGTGAAAATGCCATCTTAAACCAAAAATTAAGGCATTGTTCACTTAATTAAAGCATTTTACATTAGTTTATTGAAAGGAAGAATTCTGAGTCACACACAGCGTGAACGGTGAAAGAAGGACCATCATCATATTGATATTGATCATCATACCATATCACCATCATATTGTTTTAAATATATAGATACTGTACTGAAGACAACACATGCTTGTAATTGGGTGGAACAGTTAGTCTGTACTCACTCTCCTGCTGCAGCTCCAGAAATACACTCTCTCTCCCGTAAATGTTGGAAATGCTGCAGTGGACATTGACAGCAGGGCCGCTGTTGTCGACACGCTCGCCTTTCTCCCGCAGCTTGATCATGCCTGTGGAGGTGTGTCCATCTGTGTGTGTATAGAAGTTGTACCGGCCCTCGGTTTCATTGATGGTGATGTTCAGATCGGGCAGGTAGAACTCAATGGTGGGTTCAGGGTTTCCTGTGGCTATGCAGATGCACTGGACACCCTCCCTCACCACTGTGCACTTTGACTCCTCCAAAAGAACTGGGGCATCTATTGAAGGAGGCAGTACAGTGAAGAGCCACAATAACAGCAGTGGATAATGGGGATTTTTTTTTACATAGTAATGCTTCATACTTTGGTCTAGATGTGTTGATGAATGCATACTAATATGTTCTGTTAAATCTGTTAAATAAAGATCATAAGACTTGACACATGCTCATTGCAGATGCTCCTAATGTTGCTCTTAATTACTGAGTGAATTACAGAAGAGTGAAGCACTCACACTCAACAGTGATGTTGAGGGAGCTGCTGGCTCTGCCATGCTCGTTCTCAGCCAGGCAGCGGTACTGTCCGTCTCCCTGCGGCGTGATCTCCATGATCTCCAGCACTGACAGCTTGTCAGCAGTGATGGTGCCCACCAGCTCTCCGTCTTTCAGCCAGGTGAGGGTCGGGGCCGGGCTGCCCTCAGTGCTGCAGTGCAGGGCCAAGGAGGTGCCCTCTAGTACTGTCATAGAATCATTTACTACAGGCTCACGTGGAGGGTCTGCAATAAGAGAGAGGACGTAGAGAAATTCAGAGGGTTTTTTTAATTAAGATTTTAATGGGGAACTGCTTATTTACACATCCAGCAACATTATTAATATTAGTTTTTAGCTGAGGTTTCTGGCTACTCTGAGCTCTGTTCTGGTCTCTACCAACTCCGGAGGAAAATACAGTTTCAGTTTCACAGTGTTCAGTAACTGTGTCTGTCTGTTGGTGCTGTACAGTAGGTTTATCAGGCCTGTTTGGATGAAAACAGCTGCCTGTTGTGACCAAAAACAATGCTATGAGAGCAGTGCAAGTATGGATGACTCTCTGCAGGTTCATTGCTACAAGTAGCTTTTCACATTGTCAGTTGATACATTGTCATTATAAAAATATTGGTTATGGACACTAGATATAAAATCATAAGAAAACAATTTCTTTGTGAAGTTTAATTGGCAGTGGCCTTCTAGGGACGCAGCATGTGTCTTTTGTCACTCTCTGTTTGTACTGTTTGAATTATAATACTACTAATGTGGGGCATGGATCTGTCACACTGCTCTGGGTATTGTCCAGCATACTTCTTTATTATGCAACTGCCTCCTCATGATGCTGTACATGTGATCCTACAGACTGATGTACTGGTGAAGCGAGAATAGTTTGAACAATACTGAGCATAAGTATTGACAGCAGAGAGGGGGATTCATCTCTTGAGAAGATTTTACAAATGTTTTGAGGCTTTGTTGCTGTTGTTTGCTGTGACTCTAAATTGAGTTAAAAGCTTCTGCAAATGTTGTGGATCTAGCTTCTGTCCTTTGCCCAGAAACAGGATGCAAAGTTGAACAGTGACATTGCCTGCTGCTGACTAACTGTATAATCCACACTCATTTTAAAGCATGATATAAACTTTCAAATGCAAATCCAGTGTAACTTGCCTGCCACATACTAATTTTAGGTGACAGATTGTGTGCAATATGATGGAATTGGAACACAGCTGTGTCTCAGAGACTTACACTTGACAGCCAGGTACATTGAGGTGTTCATAGTGCCATAGCCGTTGTCTCCAACACAGGTGTAGATGCCCTCCTGTGCAGGCGTCACATCGTCCAGGGAAAGTGAGAGGTTGGACGCCGTGTCCCACAGCACCTCCTCGTCTGCAAACATCCAGGAGATCCTGGGAGGAGGGTTACTGTCCACCTCGCAGTGCAACGTCACAGAGCTGCCCTCCATCACCCCTGAGGACACGTTCACCCACACAGAGCGTGGAGCATCTGACAGGAAAAGTGAAAAAGACTATTTCATTTCCAATTACTCTGCTTTGGCAACACATTATTCAATCTATAAAAGCAGAACAGAAATATATTTCTGTTTTGGCTTTGTACTGCACACAGGATTTAAAATGAGATTTTTGATTATTTGTGCTTGATCGGTAAGTTTAGTTTCATTCTCATAGCAGAGCATGGTGGAGCAGGGAGAGGGACTGCTGGGTGGAGCAGAGTGGATTGATTTGGAGGCTTATGCTAGTGCTACACCACCCTAAGTTACATATTGTAGCTTTAAGCACATCAATATGTTAGCATTGTCTTTGTGAGGATGGTAGCATGCTGACGGTATGAAAATGCAGATACCGCTTAATCAAGAAATTGCATGTTAACTGCAATTATCTATGGCTGTTAAAACCTCATGATGAAACACTAAAACCTTTTTTGGAACATAAATTGTGGCACTGCATGGCAAAAACACTTAAGAGGATACTGCCATTGCTATCACTGGGATTATTACTGTGGCATGACACACACAATGGCCCCTTTAAGACGATAAATAGATAAATAGAAGTGGTGACCATCATTATTACTTGTTTCCCTTATAAAGGTGAGATCCTTTTGGACTTACACTTGATGTCCAGAAAGATGCGCCGTTCATAGACCAGTGTGGTGTTGGGGTAGTAAACCCTGCAGCCCAGGAGCTGCCCATTGTGCATGGGTCTGGGTGTGAAGGTGAGGGTGTTGGACAGAACCGCTGTGTTGCTCTCCTCCACATAGTCGGAAGAGAACTCGGGGTCAGGCAGGTAGTCGGTGTAAATCCACTGGATCTCTGGAGTCATGTCGGGGCAGTTGTCAGGAGCATAACATGTCAACTCGAGACTCTCATCACTGACAATCTCCTCTGGGATGTCAATGCTGGGTTGATCTGGTGGACATGAGAGAAATACATCACTGGATTTTTATGATGAATAGCAGCATTTTATGTTCATGCAGAGGTTCAACTCAGAATTAATCAAAACTGGAGCAAAGATTTTAAAAAAATTATATTGAATGGGATGAAAATAATTAAAAACTAAACCATGCAAACACAATGTTACCTAAAATTAAAAGCTAGGTATTTCAGAATCATTGAATTGGTATTTGCAGTATTTGAAATATCCTTTTTAAAATAAAGACCAAGCTTGGCACACAGTAAATAATATGAACTTAAATAAAGCTTCCTGTTGATGAATAATCCCTCCTTCAGTTTTTTCCTCTATTAAAGTTGAAAGAAGGTTGAAATTATTAAACTGAACTGTCTTGTTTCATTACACAACTTCAACAGACATATAATTTTGGTCTTTGTGTTAGTAATTCAAGGTAAAAGTCTAATAATTGTTAGATTAAGTTGTCATTTTACTATCAGCTATAAAACAATTTCATTTTTCTGCTTCCAGTTTAATGCATATTCCATTCCGGTCACTGACTTACCGAGAACTTTGAGCTCAGCGAAGTCTGGGTATGTGTACATGTTGGCTCCACCGAGGTCAGCGCGAAAGTAATATCTCCCTGAGTGCTCCGTGCTGACATGGTTGATGAGCAGAGTGCAGTTCCTCTGATGCAGGTCGCCCAGCAGCTTGGTGCGGCCTTTGTAGCTCTCATGCACGACATCAGTGCGTGATTTGTAGACCACAGGTGGGAAGAGTTGAGGGTAAGGCTGACCGAAGTACCAGATACCATGAATACCACGGTACGGCCTGACACCAGATGGGTACATGAAGGTGCACGGGATGACCACACAGGAGTTTGTCATGGCTGAGATGTCCCGAGGTATCCAAACGTTCCACTGGCAATTGGCATCTAGGAGAAGATCAGAGACAGATGTTGAGAGAAATATGATGATGACAATTTCTACAAAAGAATAAAATAGCTGCATATGTGGTGATAGATTTAAGGTATAATGCAAGAATATGTCTATCATCAAACAAAGAAGAGATGCAGAAATGTATTACCATTAATGATCAACAACAGCGGTAAGAGCAGCTCCAAACACCACATGGTCTCTGCTCCACACTGGACCATAGACCTCTGAAACACATAACATCCTGTCAGTTACAGCACATGTATCATCAAGAAAAAAAAAACATGAAATGTCTTGTTTACAGCATTAGTGGTCCTGGATAACTCAGACAGACCAGCTACCTTTAAAAAAATACTCAAATATACAAAACTGTGAGTCAATTTTGAATAAAACCATTGACATATATTCCAATTTGCAGCATTTTCAAAAAGGAAAACAAAGCAGTTTTAAACTTTAAAACTAAACATTGCCAAGTTTAAAATACTAACTAAATCCCCAAAAATGTAGTATTTTCTCACCCCACAAAAAAGTCCCACAAAACAAGTTATAAAATGAGGTTGTACTGTTTAGTTTTATCCTAATCACTTTGATTTAGTTTTCTTATTCTTTTCTAATCTATTTTTACTCTACTGTTATTCTATTTTAGTTTCCTAAGTGGTGTGGAATTCAATACTAGGTGAGAGAGAAATGGTATTTCGATTTCCTGCATGTCCTACACATATAGTGAATTGACAATAAAAATCTTTGATCCTTTGATCCTTGATCCTTAAAAAATGAAAATCACCAAAATTTGTGTCATATATTTGCTGGAAAATTACATTCGGTTCATCTGCAACATGAGCCGTTCTTACTGACAAACAATTCCAATTTCATGTTTTTGTATCTGATCACAGAAAGGTTTTATCACTGTCCATCTTTTCACCCAGATGAAACAAAACTGATATAATAGTGTGGCTGTGAGTCAGAAACATTATCTACAAACACACCATGATGCATTGATTTTCTCCCAGAAAAAAAACACTGCCAGTAGGAAAAACAGGAGACGCACAATAATATGTCAGTCTATAATATTTTTCATACTGAAACTGTATTTTATAACAAACAAACATGAAATGCTCACCCAAGACTTCCCTGCAAAACACAGAGGCAAAATGGTACCACACAGTGTGGACTGAAGTATGTGACAGTGTAACTGGACCAAGTGACAGAAATAAACATCCAGATGTTGTAGATGGTGAAGAAGTTAACATTATTTAAACAGCATGTAGGTTTTCAGTGAGATAGAAAACATGATTTTCTCAGCTTGAATGAGCTGTTTCTGTGTATTCCCATTATAAAATGTCTGTTGGGTTTTAAGCGTCCTTTAGTGAAGCATGTGTAACTTCAATCCTGAGATATTTATCTATAACCCTGCTTAACTAACTGAATGTTCTGAACTCAAATTCAACATAACATTTTAATTATTAGCTAGAATTTTTGCTTTAACCTGCGCCCAATTGGGCTAGAAATGTTTTGCTGGTTGCTAAAATAAATCAAAACCGACTTCATTCTCAGTCTCTTCTTTAAATGACTGAATATGTTTTGTGTCAAAGCAACACAAATCTATGATTCATGTTCTGGTGTGTAAACAATAAAGTTGAGTTTTAAAAATGTAGTTTAAATCCTTGTCCAAGTGACTTGTGACTGCGGTTTCACCTTGAAATGCTGATGTTAGAAACAGACAGAAGCTCTGCAGGGCACCGTGTCAGAAGCTCCACTAGAGGGCGTTCACTTACAGCCCAGCAGCCTTACTCCCTTCTTCTCTGTAAAAACAAAAAGTAGTGACATCAGCATCATCATGCAATGACATAATTCCCAGTCCCCTCACTCGCACACAGAGCCACAGTAAATCACACAGACTCATCGCCTGTCAGCACCTGTTTACTCCCCCTCAGTAGAGTCACTCATTACACGTAATCGCCCTCAGTGAATGACTCTCCCTGTTGGCTGAGCTCTGACATAAAGCCAAACTCCAGTCACCAAACATCATGCAATCATCTGCATTATCTGTGCTGTATAAATCAGGAGATAAGAAGGGACCGATAATAATATTCAGCAATGACAACGTGTGTAAACAAATGCCACTGCATAATTCATTTATTAAGAAATGAGCAAAAAGGTGTTGCAAAGGAATATTAACCATTCCATCTCACTGTAGTATGGAAATGTCGTTCAAGAGAGACTATTACAGATCTGACAAGAAAATCGAGAAAACAATTTTTGTGTCTAGGTTGTTGTTTACCTGTCTTATCTGTTATGAAATAGATATTAAGTAAAGTGAGTGTGATATACAGTATTAACCCTACTTTCAATTACTATTAAACAGTAACCATAAATATCACTAATAGATAGGACTCAGCAATACCTTATGCAGGTAAATATCAGTTGTTTTATGAGTAGAGGCCACTGACTCTTTGACGCCCCATGGGTACAGAGAATAAATGAATAAATGATCTTTAGTTGTGGCCAATGGGTGGCCAATGGCTCTGGGAAATGGGGGTGAAAGGTTACAATTCTGTAAGAATTTATTCCACAGCTGTGAGAGGAGAAAGGTAAGGTTGACTTCTCTTCTATTTTGGGGTCTTAAATCCAAATCCAGAAAGACTGGCATGGTAAGGTTGCTATCAAACTTACATCAAATCTAAAATGACCAACACCTGGATCTGTTCACAGCACAAAGAACAGGAAACCACATGTTATCATTCTGTAACTGAACTCTAAGTGAAATACCTTTCTTTGCTGTTCAAAGCCAACAACATATCATGATAACATGATACAGCTACAGTCAGGGCCTTAACATATTTTCCTTTCACTTACAAGCAGACTTGTCAGCCAAAGTGTGATGAAAACAATCACATGAGATGCAGCAGTGGAATGTGAAAGTTATAGTATTACACTGATTAAGTATGTTAATCAGATCTAAATCCAATTATCTCTAAATAATATTCAGTGTTACATTTTAACACTCACTCACAGTGACATCTGACGCTGCTGTTTCATTTATTTGATATTACTGTCATTCATTCTCAACACTGTGAAGGTTTTGCTTGCATCAGGTTACAATAATGCAACACCAGTTATATATTGTCATTTATTCTCAACACTGTGAAGGTTTTGCTAGCATCAGGTTACAATAATGCAACACCAGAAAATGTTACAGTTCACCCTTTTACACTCATCAACACTGTAGCGTGCTGGGGGAGCCAGGGGGAGCTCTGTGGACTTTAAGCACACACACACACACACACACACACACAGCCAGTGATATGCCCAGAGGGCGAGGACTGGCGCTGTTGCTCATGGTTAGCAGGGGGAGAAAACTTTGGGTTGGTGAACTGTGTTTCCGGCTCACAGGTTTTTCTCAGGGGGGAAACTGTGTATACAAGTTCATGTCGTCTTTTTGGTAATAAACGTAGTGGCTATCCAGGGTCATGCGGTGTAACAGGCTTGGAAGCCTGCATAAAAATGATTTTAATGTCATTCCTTGGCAGAGTCTCTAGAATCCATCACTACTTTTTTCCAGTATTTTTCTATTTACATTCTTTCTATTTACATTATAACACACTAACTAGCTTTTACTTTTGTTGTGCTAAAAAAATGTCTGTCTAAATTTGATATACAGATGAAATGTATACTAATATCATCACGACTGTTACTTTGGAACGGTTGTAGAATAAATAAATGCAGAAGTAGAAGCTGAGGATCTAGCCTCATGCTGCAGCAGCCGGCGCGTACAGATGGCAGGCCTAAGAGTGGATTGTGCTTAAGAGCTTCGTGATTAATATGCCCCAACATCCCCCGGAGGATCCAATATTAGCCTTGTTGATGGACAGAAGTGAAAAATTCTGCTGGTCTGACATTGCAAGAGGCCATGGATTCGTCATGCTGCTCATCATTTTTAGTCGTGTTACTCTCATATAATGTATATATGCAATGCATTTTCAGTTTACTTGTCTAGAAGCTGTCTCCTGCTTTGTGCCATCTTTTTTGGCCACTTGGTCACAGCAGAAACCAGCTGTGAACACACCTTTTGGCAAACTTGTTAGCAAACTTGATAATTTACACATCCAGTGGTTACATGGCAACATTTAATATTATTATATGTTATTATATATGTATGTATATATATATATATGCTGTTATCCTTTAATTGGTGTTGTGTTTGTGGCCATCTTGGTCCATATTGCTACATTGCTGGCTATGACGGCCCTAACGTTTCTCCAGTGTTGCGTCTGCACTACAACAAAAGGCCACGAGCCATGTGAGTGTGTCCAGGCAGAGAGGCCATGCATCAGCAGCAGAAGGGGAGAATAGAGCTGAGCAGCCGAGGCAGGGCCACTGACACCACCACCACCAACCCCAACAACAATGTCCTCATTGTTGGGCCAGACAAATGGCTGGCACTGAGCACAGAGCATATGTGTGCACAATTACACACTCGACACACACGCAGAAGAACACTTGCCTCATACCAGCCTCAGCACCAGGCTCCTGCTCCCTCTAAGTCCTGACTTTGTTTTCCTCCCGTTGTTTTTGTTCTCCCTGAGTTGGTCGTCTTGCTCCGAGTCCCAGATTCTGTATGAAAATATTAAAAAAGGGCAATAAAGAGAGTTGTTAGAAGGAGACTAGGGGAAGGCGAAGAGAGGGAGTCTGTGTAAGCTCTAGTTTACATGCATTGTGGGCACTATGAATATGCCTTCAGGCATTTCTGGAGCTGTTCTTTGGCCCACTCAGCATTCCTTTGCTCTGTTCTGCCATTTCCTTGTGCCTTCCCATGTGTCTCAATGTCCTAGACTCTGAGCCTTCATCATCCTTCACCTCTGAGATCAAAGCTAATCAGCTAAACCTTTCCATGTTACTGGTGCCCAACACGTAAGGGCAAAAGCTGTGCAGCGAAGAAACGATGACTCAGTAACACTTTGAGGCTGTATTAAAGCAACATACGGAGAGTAGGAGGGACAAATTGTGAAATGAATATGGCTATATAAATTACAGATTTTGGTCTTTTAAAGGATCGTATGTTTAAACTTGTGACTCAAGAATGTGTTTAAATCTGACATTATATCAGGATAAATTTGAATTTCAGAAATGAAAAAGGGCTTCAAGACATGATCTTTTTTTTTTTTTCCAGCGATATGCAGATTTAATATTTTCCTTGCTGAGGAATATTTGTAGGCACAAGCATGGATTCACTCGCAGATCCACATAGTGAATATATAAAAGTAACAAAGGCAACTTGTGTATCCAAGTGGAACTTTTTTTTTTTTTATCACCCTCACTGTTACATGCAGGGTGAGTCACTGTGTTCAAAAGCCATTAGGCCACTGGCCAAATGATGGCATTGACTGAGCCATGAATAACCTCAAGGGAATCCCTCTGTAAACAGTCTGGAGACGAGCTGAAGAAGAGAATGCAGTATTGATGGTCTGGAGCCATGTACAAACGATTATGCGGCATGCCGTGAGCCCCCTACACACATGCAGCATAAGGCATGCCAGCACACTCCTCAGTATGGAGTATGCAGCTATGCGACCTTCCTCTGCACCCCCTCTGGGCTGGTTGTAAGCTTACCCAGCTCCATTGTCCTGCTAAGAGTGTAGTCATTATACAGTATGTGGACATTAATGTGTAAAAGCAGATCCAGTGAACATCTAGCCACGCAAAAAAATGATGTCATGCTTGTTTCTATGGCCTTATTTTATATAACAGAAGAAGTAAAAATGATTTTATAGAAAGCTAATTAACAGTATATGAAGTTAAAATATGATGAAACAAAAGAAGTGTCATTAAAAAATATGTTGTAATAAAACTAAAGACAATCCCTGCTCAGTTCAGACTTGAAAATATGTAATCTAAAAGTAAGTCAGTGCATGTTTATCTTCATCTGATAGTTTTTTTGCCTTTTGTAAACCCTTCTCTTCTAACAGCCAGTAATTCCAAAGCACGCTTCAGGGATACAGATGCTATCTGAAGATTCAGCTCTGCCAAATCACAGCACAACACCTTTTATGAGTCATTTTACATTACATTAAATTTTATTGAAACTGCTCACACAAACCAAAAGGCTCAGACAAACAACTGACTGTGCCAAGAAGAAGATTTTCATTGTGAATATCATCTGCAGCTTGTACACAAGAACTTCACCGTGGCTCTTGGATGGAGAGAAGAAAAATGGGCACTTTGTAGGCAGAACACTGTTCATTGTGCAAGGAAGAAGCTGAAGGAATTTTTCCGGAACAGGCCTGCTCACAGCTTGCGCTTTGCTGTTTGCCTGTGACGTGCGTTACTCCACTAAGGCCCCCACTAAAATACCCAGAGGAGCAGATGGTCTTAAAACATGACTGCACCCCCTCCCACACATGGTGTGCTGAGCTGTGCTGCACCCTGTGCACCACACACACACACACACACACACACTGATACACACGAGATACAAACACAAACACATGGATATGCCAATATCCAGTCACACATTCTGTCCAAGGTAACACACAGTCCTGGCACACATCAAAGATTTGAGGTTGCTGCTTGTCTTTTACAGTTAAGACATCAAGTGTAAAGTGTAAAAGTACCTGAAAGTCCTATTTTTCTTGCACATAATAAGGTATTTTAGCATCTGTGCTTGTATTGCTCCTGTGACATGTTTGCTGATCTAATTACTGGAACTCTTTCAGGAAACCATTTGTTGGAGTTGTTCATTTCAGAAGAAAGAAAACCGCATAAGATGACTTCAGGAGTGATTTCATGGTATCTGTTTGGCTCTGTGGGTGTGTGTGCCTCACTCCCCATCTACACCACCTTGTACTGATGCAACATATATTTGTCCATTTTCCACACTAAACATTTAGCTCTGTACTTTTAAGCTGGTTTGAAATTCAAATCAGTATATGACATTTTTAGGAACTGTTTTTGTTTGTTTTTTTCTTACCAAGACCCTAGGACGTGAGCTTCACTTGGCAGACCACCAACATAACAAGGGGCCACAAGCACTGATAGCTTATTTCCATCTCTTCTACCAGGCAAACCCTGTGACTCTGGAAAGTCCCCAGCCCAGTGGGCAGATGGTGAGCCACAGGCCTTCTCTCTCATTTACATGCTCTCCCTTCCGCTTCGAACAAAAGGGGGCAACAAACAGAGCAGTCACCTGGTCAGCTACACAAACGGATAAAGTGTGGCCCGGTCTGAGTGTTCACTGTGTACACCTCTGCCAACCTCTGACCTTCCATCACCACCTCTGATCTTTACACATGTGTTCAGATGTGGTATCATGCTCTGGCAATTACAGAAATGGTTCAGTGCTAATGGCACAGGCAGTGAAATCTGTGCAATATTAACTGGCTGAGCTTTTAGCAGCCCCCGCTAACATGCAACAGCACACACACACACACACACCGAAAACACAGTCACTCATGTGTGCAAGTGTATACATCATCACAGACGTGTTCACTCACACACTTATTCATCCAACGTATTCATCCAACTTTCACCCGTCACCTCATCTGTGAACATTCACGCAAACAAGCATGCACTCATGCGTTCTTGTAGGTGTTTCACCTTAAATGTCAAAAACAACAAAGACAGAGAGGTAAATAATATAGATTAGATCGATTTGATAGGCATAAATAATTAGAAATGTGTATAAATAATTAGAAACCAGACAAACACCGCTGCCCCTCACCTGTGTAGGTGACTGTGGCCGAGCTCCAAGCGTTCAGCGGCTCCTGTATGAGCCGTGCCAGCAGCCTTCCCTCTGACACTCATATGCAAAGCGTCACATCAGCCCGTTGCCAGCAAGACCTCTCGCCACTCTCTGTACCAAGCCCCAACGGTGGGGAATAAACTGCCCTCCCCATTGCCACCACCACCCCTTCCCGTATAAAAATCAGTTCGTCAGTGAAGAAGCATTGTTCGCTCCAAGACTCAGCCATTCACAAATACACACAAGGCTACAAAAGGCCACACTGTTCCCCCTCGCCCCAACAAATATGGGTGAGGCTTTGAGCTCCAAGGCCGTCTCATCCAACACGGCCGGGTGGTTTATGCTGGATAGAACCAAGCATATTTGATCATTTTGGACTGATAGAGTGAGACTGGGAAGTAGTGATGAGGATGATGAGGAGGGGTGGGACCAGAGCGAGGAAAAGGAGATCAAATACACGAGTGAAGAAGCTCAAAGTTGCTGTTACACTATGAGTTACATCTGTCACCATTTTGAAAATTAAGCCAGTGCTTCTAAGACTATGAATTCTGAAAACTGGAACCATGTTTTTGCATGATTCACTCCAGTGACCACAAATGATAAATATTTTTAGATGAGGTCTGACACCTCCCAGGCAGCCACTGGCTTCCAGTCATTTCACAACAAAACAAACCAGCTGCAAGAAAAGTTAAAAAGCTGTTTGAGAAAGATGGTCCTTCTGCTTTTATTGTCCTCAAAGATTCACCAATTCTAAGTGGAAATGCAGTTAAAAGTGAACATTTATTTGAATTACACTTAGTGACCAGTTTGTCAGATACACGTGTACAATCTAATGCTTCCCAACAGTTCTGCCATGATGTTTACCTTCGTTATGCCTCAAAAGCCCCTTTTTGGTCTCTTATCACACTTCTCGTAGAGGTGTTGTTTCAATTATGTGTTTTAGCATTGAGGTCATGGTAGGTTAAACAATGGCCTCAATAAAAATTGTATAAACTTGATAAAAGTAGAATTTGTGGGTGAGCCGTTTCATTGAATTGCAACAGATTGTACAGATCTATCTGACTAAGTGGCCACTCAAAGCAATCTACTGCATTACACAGCACTAGTGTCAACAAATTAAAATCTTTTTATATCAGATGTTAATGAATACAAAACAAGTAAACAAAAGCAGGGATGTAATGTAAAGTATAGTACAGTATATATATAGTTTGTGTTAATTGGGCCTAAACTCTAATATCATACATGTTACTTCAGGGTCAAGCTGTAGAGTTCAGTGTCACACACATACACAGTGATACTCAGAGTTTCATAAGAGATTAGATGTACAGGCCAGGTTCAAGTTCCAGTAAATAACAGATGGAAGAAGAGCATCATCTGCACTTATGCTGCCTTCATGTAACATGATGAGAAAAATTTCCATATTCAGGACTTGCGTGAGTTCACACCCTTGAACAACTCATCAACTCACACCCCGTCCATTATAATTAAATTTCATTAAGCCGACTGATTGATTAAAGTTTCCCAGTCATAACCACAACTTAGAGGTTGATATAAACAGTATTTACAAGTCAGAAACATCTAAAACTTTGACAGGACATTATTGCAGCATTAGTGCTAATGTAATATCAGTGATGTTGTTATCATCCAGCTAAAGATGTTTGGTTCTAAAATGCTGTTATTTCTGATGATGTAGCGGGCTGTGTATAGTGGTGAACATCATGCATCAGTCTAATGTGATATTTTAGAATAAAGCATTGTCATTGTCTGTGTCTTGATTGGTTCAAAAGTCATAATTATGAGAGACGAATACTGATCTACTTATGACGAAACTAGACTAAAGCAATTACTTTATCTTAATGAAACATTGCATTGGCCTTAATTACATCTTACAATAAAGCTAGGGCTGTGAGTGAGCCCACTACAGACGCCTCTCCTTGATGTCCTTTGAATGAACCACACAGTGAACTGAGGTCACTCTGAACCTGTGTCTAAACTCATGAACATTTTCTTTTTCTACAGTCTGTGTAATGGTTCTGCAACTCTTTAACCATCCCTATATTAAACACACATTCAACAAGCGACTGTAATCTAAAGTTAATCTGCCTAATTTAATTTATGATAGTGATTTTTCTACTGGTGAGTTTTGCCTAGAGCTTCACCGTGCTGTCTTTTACTTGTGCTAAGGCTAAGGCCAAATCACCCCTGCTACTGCTGCCATTAATAAAAACACTAAACATTACAGAGTCTAAATGTGGCATTAGGAGTGTTCACACAGTTCCTCGGTGCTGTGAGCACGTCATGAAACCCCAGGACTCGTTAACACACCCCCCCTCCCTCCTCCAGACACAGCAGCCATTGTCACCCAAGGCCTTCTGGGACAGAGCAGCTCAGCCTGAGCCTGACACCGCACAACACTGGGAAGTCGATGTGCACAGATAATTGTCTTTTAATCACAACAATCCCCTTTTTTCCTCTTGCGCTCATTTGTCTCTGTCTCTTGTTCGACCTTTCTCTCAGAGTTGTAACTTGTGGCTTTTAGCAAGTTTGACCGGCCACGTTAATTTATTGAGGTTTGACTTTTCTGGTGGAAGCACAGCTGAAACTAGGAATGGTACAGGAGAAGACTATGGGGCAAAGCAGTTTTTAAATCTATTAACATTACTGAATCAACTAAACATCTTTGTCTACAACTCAGACATTAATATACTGGTGAATTATCAAGCACAGATTTGTTGTTATTCTTCTGTCATGGAGACATACTGTATAGCTTCACCATCACTGTAGCCATGGTCAGACAACATTTACTGCTAATTAGTTAATTTAAATCTGGCCTTTACTGTCCTGCAACAACAAAATGTAAGTGGATGATGCAAACCAAGAGAGGGTGATTCATAACGTCTCCCACCAACAGTCATTTGGCTGTTTTAACGTGAACGCAGTGGAGCTCATCATTCTTGCTGCCAGTTGTTGTAAAATAAATCTACACGTAAAATACACACCAGAATCCACAAAGTGTACACACACACACACACACACAGAGAGAAAATCATGCTTTTACAGTATTATGGTGCAGTTGTGGAGGGTTGTGCGGGGAAAGAGGGTATGTAGGTGGGTGAGGGGGTTGTCGGGATTGTGCTGGACAGAGACAGAACAACACATGAGAATGGATCCATTGTCCCTCTGTCCACTACATAGACAGCAGCAGTGCATACAGATAAAGCTAAAACATTGTGTTTTGTTGTTCCACCTATCAGGTGTTTATCTAAATCATTTTGGTCATTTATCTATTGCACTTATTCCTCTGAGAAAAAGTGGAATGTAGGCAATGTTGTGATCTAACAGCATAACAGCAGCTACACTCCAGATACTTAGGTAATAAATCCTGAGATTTTTCTAATTTTGCTGAAAAAAGAGCAAAATATTTTCATTTGAAAGTTTAAGTACCACAGTGAATTGTAATGTTAACACTCACTGGGCCTCTTAGAGGGACGTTGACTGGGACTAGATTTAATTTAATCTAGCGCTAAGGGTGTCATCAGCATATATGATGTAGAAAACTCTGTATGTCCAGAGTAAAATTTTTCAGAATATCTCAATGTGAGATTACTGACCCGTTTCAGGCCTTTTTATCCTCCGCCCTAACATGCTGCTGTTCCTGTCGTGTGGGACTGGTATTCCCAAAGGTGCCACTAATCTCAAATTTGTCCTACTTGGCTTAAGTTCTCACACTGGGCTCCAACTGTCATTATGTGGCCTGGATTTGGATTGTGTTTAATATGCAGGTGTTTTCTATCACTGCTGGCTTCATTACGTTACATGAAACATTTTCAGACATTTTCTCTAGTTGTTTTTCATTATTACACTGACAGTTATCAGTTAGTTTTTGCTTTTTTGTGTTTTACAGTAATGCCACTTCTCAGTCTCAGTGAATCTTATTATGTACAGTATAGTTTGTTGTCTTCCTTGCTGCATCTCTGCCCCATCGGTGTCCAAAGCTCTCTCTCCCCTGTTCTCTTTTCTGCTCTCTGCCCCCTCTCTGATCTGAACCATCTACTGCCCTGGGACCTCTCTCTCCCGCCTGGATGTCGGTGCTTCACTCCAAAAGTTGTGGATTTTTGCTTGTGTGTGCTTGTTTCCTTCTCCTGGATGTGTAAATATTGTGCTTTAGGTTGCACCTTGTGCATTTGTGTAGTCTGACTTTTTTCCAAGTCTCCATGGTGGAAAGGACGTCATTTGGCTCTGGGCCTATCTGTTTGCCCATGCCTGGAGGTTCTGCGGCTCATATTCTACATATATGCTTATTTAAAATCCATTTTTTATCCTGGTTGTCCATAATGTAAATCTACTATGCTGCTTTATTCTGTATACATGGCACCTATTGTCCTTCCTGGATGAGGGACCCCTCCTTGGTTGCTGCCCCTGAGGTTTCTTCCACTGCTTTTTTTTTTAAGAGGGTTTTTTTAGGGTAGGTTTTTCCCTGTCCTGTTATATGCTGAACAGATGATAAAGCCCCTTGAAGGAAACCTGTGCTTTGTAATGTTGGGCTATATGAATAAAATCTGATTTGACTTCAGTAATGACAGTCACTTTTATTGGCCCAGTGTGCTACACACACAAGGAATCTGTCTCCAGTACAGAACTGAGGTAGCCATCTGTGGCGCCAACTCACACACACACACAACAATGGCGGTGCTGTCCCTGCAGGGCGCTGACCTGACCATCAGGGGCAACTGGCAGTTCAGTGTTTTGTCCGAGGACACTTCAACTGTGGACTGGGGAGAATGGGAAACCGGCGACCTTCCAGTTGAGGGACAACTGCTCTACCTCCTGAGCCACAGCTGGCCCTAATGTATTTATGCATGAGTAGGACAAACATTTCAGTCTGTTAATAGATCAATGACCGCTGTGTATTTCCACAGTCACAAGTAGCAAGGATGTGATGACACCGTGCTGAATGTATTAATAGGTGACAGATTGCCAAGAAGGCTATAGAATCTAATATTTGTTTTTTCTTTAGTCAATAAATTAAAAAAAAAATTTCTAGCCAACAGTTTCCAATCTTTCAGTACACACTCAGATGAATACATAATGTAGTTGTCAAACAACAGCCCACTGTTTATTTTCTGTGCACCATTATCAGCTAGAAACAATTAAAATGTGTGACAGCATCAAATGCAGACTGTTAAGGCTAATAGACCAACTCTACACGTAAAACACACTGCTGTGAAATATCTGCCCCTCTAGTGTTGCAATAACTGATCACAATAAGCCATTTATTGCCTTTCTGTTGTAAAGAAAGGACTTTGAGGTGAGAAATTTAAACTCCCACAGAGAAACAAGAAGAAAAAGAGTTATGACTGAGAGTGAAGCAAACACCAAGTAGCAGGCTGAGGATTTGATCATTAATCAAAAAGTAAGGAAGGGTAACTGTAGATGAGAGCAAAGCAGAGCTCCTACCTTATCAGCTGATCTGAATCCAGTGAGGAGCTCAGAGAGTCGTCTTCTCCCCTTCAGCAGTTGCCTTCTCTGCTGCTCTCCCTCCTCCCTCCTCTTCCTCTCTCTGTCAGCAGATTGGATCTTTGGCACACAGAACCTGTGATGGGTGGGGGGCCTAGTCTTTTAAATAGCTTTCAGGTTTTAGATTAACACAATGTTATTGTTATTATTTTGAACAAAAGATATTGTTTTCATATAGAATTTGTCTTATTTTTGTAGTTCGGCCATTATTTTAATAAACATGTTAAAACTGTACTCATCAAAGTCATGTCTGAGATATTAGCCAGGTCATATAAACCACTTCATTTAGAGATAACAATGAACACAGTAATCCCTGATTGGACAAGAAGCATGTTTCATTTTCTCTTCTGAATAAGTTAAAACCAGTCTGATCATCTGTCTGCTCTTTGTCCACCTCTTGTTTTAGTGATTTTGCACAGTATCAAGGGCTTAGCAGTTTGACTGAGTAAAATGTTATTAGGATGGGACAACTTGGAAAATATGGTGCAATACACTGCAATTATCACAAACCAGCCCAGTATCCTTGGGAATTTTGCACCTCAGAATTTACATCTTGAACTTTCATTGCCAACACAGGACGTATGTGCACTGTATGTAGCAAGGAGGTGTGTAAAGGGGGCTGAGGTGCAGAATGGGATGTGTATTGTGGCAGTGTCAATTAAATGACCACAAAGTGAGTTATGACTGTAGGCTATATGGACTTAACAGGTAGCAGCTATTTGTTTATATCATTCGATAGTGAAATAATAAGAGCTGTATATTTAGTATTTATTTATTGCCAATGCAATGCTGCCTTATTGCCAGGAACCAGGGTTTTAAATTGGAGCAGGAACACAATTTACCTCATTTCACAAAGGTGAAGTTGTTGAAGCAGGGTTATGTCAGTTTGGCCTGTGAAACTGTGTCTGAGCATCTGAAGGTGCCAGACTTTGGTTCCTAAAGTAGGGCTCGAGGTCCATTAGGGGTCTCTCAGTAGGTTACTATTTCACTGACAAAACACACTATACTACTCTATGTGTCCTTGCTGCTGCTTCAAACCTACAGTACAAATATATTTGATATAAATATCCAAAAACTAACATCAATAAATGAGCAAGTTGTTGTGAAGTGCTTTTGTGAATGTCCTCAAAAGGTCTGAAGATCTGAGTCAAGGTTTTCTGTATGTTGACCATACATTTGTCTCAAGGGGCTTTAAAATGTGTACAGCATACGACATCCTCTGTCTTTAGACTCTTAAATTGGATGAGGACCCCCCCCCCCCCCCACTGGGGGAAAAAATGGAAAAAAAACTTCTTCAGCAGGGACAGGGGAGATGGTTAAAATTGATGGGAAGATGGATGGAGCCACATACAGGACCATTCTGGAAGGAAACCTGATGGCGTCTGCAAAAGACCTGAGACTGGGATGGAGATTTGTCTTCCAACAAGACAATGATCCAAAACATAAGGCAAAATCTACAATGGAATGGTTCACAAATAAACATATCCAGGTGTTAGAATGGTCAAGTCAAAGTCCAGACCTGAATCCATTCGAGAATCTGTGGAAAGAACTGAAAACTGCTGTTCACAAATGCTCTCCATCCAACCTCACTGAGCTCGAGCTGTTTTGCAAGGAGGCATGGGCAAAAATTTCAGTCTCTCGATGTGCAAAACTGATAGAGACATACCCCAAGCGATTTACAGCTGTAATCGCAGCAAAAGGTGGCGCTACAACGTATTAACTTAAGGGGGTTGAATAATTTTGCACGCCCAATTTTTCAGTTTTTTATTTGTTAAAAACGTTTGAAATATCCAATAAATTTCGTTCCACTTCATGATTGTGTCCCACTTGTTGTTGATTCTTCACAAAAAATTACAGTTTTATATCTTTATGTTTGAAGCCTGAAATGTGGCAAAAGGTCACAAAGTTCAAGGGGGCCGAATACTTTCGCAAGGCACTGTAGGTAAACATAATAGATTAACAGTATGGAAAATCAGAATGACAAAACTGTGCATAGTAACATCTTTGAAAAACACTATAAACATAGATGAGGAACATGACCTTAGATCAGCCTTTAACATGCTGAACACACAATCATCCTGTCTGAGAATGACAATGACTAAAATGTCTCAGACCGAGCAGGATGTTTATTGCAGGCAGGGACTTTATTTTAAACCTGTATTTATCCAGGAAAACTTCACAAACTAAGGCTCTCTTTTTCAGGAACATCATTTTAACCACAAACACATTCTCACCTCAGAGCTGCTCAGTCCAGTCTATTGGCCACTGAGCATCATCACAGCAACAGCTTATCAAAGACGATCCTCTCTTTGCAACTGGCAATAAACTACTGGAGGCTGCATCCACAGTTTTGTGTGATAAAGGACAATTAGATCACATCCAGCATTCTCTCACTAATAAAAAACTTTTCTGTCTCCTTGTGTTTGCTATGAAAAATGTGTTTTACTTTAAAATACTACTTACAACTTTAAAATACTGTATAAATACAATATAAATATTGTGATGGACCACATAGGATGACCAAATGACTGGAAGATCTATTTAACAAACCTGGCAGGTGTCTTTCAACTGAATAGTCAAGCTTCCTTTGCAGAGAAACATTAAAATGAGAGTAACATAAAAGCAGCACACATCTTCCTGCCTAATACAGGCACTTGATATTCTCTAACTTATTTAAAAATATTAATATAAAAGGATCAGTAAAACATGCTCCAAAGAGACAACTTCTGGCCTAGTTTCCATTTTGACACAGCCCTTCAAAACGGTACAGCTGTCATCTTATTCAATGAGATGGACTGTTCTTCAGACCCAAGTGTGCTGTGTTTGGTACCTCACTGGCATCAAATAAGACAACAGAGATTTCAACATAACTTCACTTGTGTATGAAATCACTGTCACAACCGATGTTTGTGTGGCAATGTGGAGATGATGAGCACACACCTCAGTCACTGTAACCATAGTTTAAGATCCGAAACATGGGGCTGTTGATGGATGCACAACACGAATGGCATTCAATGTGAGAAGACTCGCGAGAGAAAAATCAGAACACCTGAAACAGATGACATCGGGAACTCTGAAATCAAGTGTCATTTTATATAATTCAATTTTGTCTTAGTTGACAAACTTGAAATAAAAATTTTTTAACACATCCTCACCACTTTTGTAGGAACCTAGTGATACCGCTTAACAGATTTCCAGCCAAAATCCCTTTAAAGACACTGAACACTGAAATTTGACCTGCTGCTTCTCATGTTACACACACACACACACACAGAGTAACTGCAAGTATATCAGTTGATACTAAACTTACCGTCACATGTTGTGTAAAATCACATCTGACATTATTACTGTATAACTTAAATAGTGGACAAAGTGAAGGCATGAAGTACAGAAACATTTGTAAAATGTGGCACAACACCTTCAGAAGGGCACAAACTGAAGGGCTACATCGACCACAAATTAAAATGAAGTAGGAATTGTCTGGCTACAGACAGAGGAACAGAAATCCCAGTGAACGCCTAAAAATAAAGATCATCTTTGTCTAATTGATCAGTTCAGAAAGTTTTATATATTAAACATTATATATTAAACAGTGGTTCATACACAGCAGAAGGTCTATAGCATTATTACTTCCTTTAGCCAAAGAGCATTTCACTGTGCCATTAAAATTCTGACCAAAATGATGGCATCACCTAGTGGTTAAACTCTGCAAGTCACATTTAGTAAATGGCCTGACAATAGAGACTTTTATTGTAAAATCAGGTTTCATAAAATCACAATAAGCATTTGCATTTTCAGAGTACATACATTACTGGTCAGCTGTACAATACATTGTCAGTTCTAAATGAAATTCTTTATTAAAAAAAAAGAAGAAAATTAAAATGTAAGTACTCAAATTTGATCAGACTATTTTGTTCACCAGGTTTCTAAATTCTGAGCAGCTAAAAGCGACACAGCTTTTCTTATAAAAACAGTTCTTTCACAAGTAAAAAGCAAAACAAAACCCCATAAACCCACATCTGTACCTGGAACAGCTAAGTGAAACTATGTAAGGGTTCAAAGCACTGCCATCACAGTCAGAGCACGTTTACATGTCAAGATGTAAATGCCTGAACAGAGATTTATCAGCTTTCACATCTACAAGTAAAATTCTGTACACTCTAAGGCACTTGTGGCAGCCACAATCTTTTACACATGAAAAAGCACACAACATATCATCTGTGCACCTCTTCCCTATTAGAAAAGTATACATACACATTCAGCATCAATTTGTGTTACGTTTACTATGTATTATGCAGTATAAAAATTATCAGTGACAAATATTTACAGTCTCAGAAATCAATTGGTCTTTTTATTTTTTAGATGGATTACGGTTCCATCATCAGGCAGGTTCCTCCCATCCTAGTTAGACAACCAGGCTCTCCCGACTCACAGCTCCGTTCTGTAACAAAAAAAAAAAAAGTAACGTCCAGTTAAGAAATCCTCTGAGGAAAACCAAACATGAATCCCAGATTAATCCCATTTTAGATGCCTCAATCAGACTTAAAGGAAAAGGCTTATTCTGTAATTTTCTGTCATCAAATCCCATAAAGGAAAAAACAAATAAATGAATAATGTGCAAGTCTATCTCTCAGTGCTCTGACTTCTATGCCGTCTGTGTCTGTCCCAAACTCATGCATCCCTCCTGAAGACAATCTTAAAATACAGTATTTCCTTAACATAGTATTTCAAAAGCTAAAATTTCACAAAACAGCTGTATTTTTTTAATTTACACAGTACCGAAACTGGTGTACAAAATGTGTCGTTAGGGACTGTCCACAGCTCAATACATGGCAGGTTCATTTGTGAGAATTTATAGCAGCAAGACGATGTAGGTTGAACTGACTCAAAATAAACTCCAGTGCCTATCTTCATTATAATTAAGGAGTATGTCACCTGGCACAATGGTGTGGCTTACAGGTGTGTTTTGGATGGTTTTAGGACAATTACATCACTCTACAGCACAGAGGAATAAGATGCACAAACAATACTTGTTAGTAGGATCATTTCTTTGTTGGTTTTTGTCTTCTCATTAATCTGTTAACAATGGGAAAAAACTGAAAATATCACCAGGTGTATCCTTTAATCCTACAGCCGACTTCCTCGGATGTAGGATTAGTTTTGTCCAATCACAAAATTTATACACTTACATTCACAGATTTTCATGTAAACTTGAAGTTTATGCTGAAAGTCGCTGAAACATCTAAACGGTCATATGAAAAGGCAGTTTTGCTTTGACTTACCTTGCGGAGATTGCTTTTCTTTGAAGATGACACACTTTCATCTTCACTGTACGCTGGTGGTGGAGGAGGTGGATAGTCATCATGGCGACCAGGGTATCCAGAAGGCGGGTTCACTGGAAGTGGTGGGGGCCCACGAGGTGCCCTCCCTCGATCCGAGCGATCACTCTCGCTATCCAGGCGTTCTCTGCTGCGGGCCCTTTGCTGCTCGCCCAGCTTCTTCCTCTCCATGGCCTCTCGTAGAAAGCTGTCATCATAATCATCTCTCCCACCCTTCGTGCCACCGCCAGGACGGCGATCTCTCTCCAGGTCCATCAGATCATCACGACTGCGGCTCCGTCGCCCTGGGAGGCCACCATATCCCCCTCCTTCCCCTCTCCGGCGACCATCAGGGGAGTAGTCGCGACGCTGGCGGTCATCAAAGTCACGGTCGTAACCGCTGCGAGCACTGCTGCTCCACTCATCATCTGAGCTACAGAAACAGAAAGCAGAAATATTTGACTTGCTGAAGAGAAGTTAAGACAACTCGAAGTTAAGTTTCATCCTCACTTCTGTGTCCGTTTAAACCACAGCTGTTTAGCTTAAACCCGGGAGCTGCATCTTGTTGAAGTCAACAGGTTTAAGTTGCACCCTACAATCTTGTTGTATCTGAGGTTTAAGGCTAATACATTGAGTGCAGTTCTACAGTGGTGTGAAAAAGTATTTGCCCCCTTACTGATTTCTTATCTTTTTGCATGTTTGTCACACTGTAATGTTTCAGATCATCAAACAAATTTAAATATTAGTCAAAGATAACACAAGTAAACACATCATGCAGTTTTTAAATGAAGGTTTTTATTATTAAGGGAAAACAAAATCCAAAACTACAAAACCCTGTGTGAATAAGTGTTTGCCCCCTAAACCGAATAACTGGTTGGGCCACCCTTAGCAGCAACAACTGCAATCAAGCGTTTTCGATAACTTGCCATGAGTCTGCCACAGCGCTGTGGAGGAATTTTGGCCCACTCATCTTGGCAGAATTGTTGTAAGTCAGCCACATTGGAGGGTTTTCGGGCATGAACTGCCTTTTTAAGGTCATGCCACAGCATCTCAATTGGATTCAGGTCAGGACTTTGACTAGGCCACTCCAAAGTCTTCATTTTGTTTTTCTTCAGCCATTCAGAAGTGGACTTGCTGGTGTGCTTTGGATCATTGTCCTGCTGCAGAACCCAAGTTCGCTTCAGCTTGAGGTCACAAACGGATGGCCGGACATTCTCCTTCAGGATATTTTGGTACACAGCAGAATTCAGGGTTCCATTTATCACAGCAAGTCTTCCAGGGCCTGAAGCAGCAAAACAGCCCCAGACCATCACACAACCACCACCATATTTTACTGTTGGTATGATGTTCTTTTTCTGAAATGCGGTGTTACTTTTACGCCACACATAATGGGACAAACACCTTCCAAAAAGTTCAACTTTTGTCTCGTCTGTCCACAGAGTATTATCCCAAAAGTCTTGGGGATCATCAAGATGTTTTCGGGCAAAACTGAGACGAGCCTTTATGTTCTTTTTGCTCAGCAGTGGTTTTCGTCTTGGAACTCTGCCATGCAAACCATTTTTGCCCAGTCTCTTTCTTATGGTGGAGTCATGAACACTCACCTTAACTGAGGCAAGTGAGGCCTGCAGTTCTTTGGATGTTGTTGTGGGGTCTTTTGTGACCTCTTGGATGAGTTGTCGCTGCGCTCTTGGGGTAATCTTGGTCGGCCGGCCACTCCTGGGAAGGTTCTCCACTGTTCCATGTTTTCGCCATTTGTGGATAATGGCTCTCACTGTGGTTCGCTGCAGTCCCAAAGCTTTAGAAATGGCTTTATAACCTTTTCCAAACTGATAGAGCTCAATTATTCTCTTTCTCATTTGGTTTTGAATTTCTTTGGATCTCGGCATGATCAGAGTTAAGTTATGTTTTGACAGGGGGGGGAAACACTTATTCACACAGGGCTTTGTAGTTTTGGATTTTGTTTTCCCTTAATAATAAAAACCTTCATTTAAAAACTGCATGATGTGTTTACTTGTGTTATCGTTGACTAATATTTAAATTTGTTTGATGATCTGAAACATTACAGTGTGACAAACATGCAAAAAGATAAGAAATCAGTAAGGGGGCAAATACTTTTTCACACCACTTGTATATAAGGTGAGATTCATAGTTTCACTTGATGTCAGTATTTCATACCCAGCAATGTATAAAGTCACTGCAAATACTGACAACGACCTGGTGGAAACTCAGTCACATCAAAGATAATAATTCACCGCTGTAACATTGTAGATAAGTCAGAAAGAAAGGAAACGCTTGCTATTGGCTCTTTAAGCACCAGCTGTTTTCTCTAGTTACAGAAGGCCTCATCCAAATATGACTACTGAAACAAGGTCTCAACAGTGAAAACCACTGTGAAAATCATATGAGTCACATACTGTGTACACATTTCCCTGCACCAAATAGGGTAATGCTGATAATACAGAGGCCTTACTGTATTCTAAGGAGAGAAGTTGTAAAGTTGTAAACCATAACCAAGTAGCTGCAGCACCTCTTTGCCCATCTGGCAGCACTTTGGGTTAAAAATAAAACAAAAAGCTAATGAAAGTAATGTTTAATGTAACAGAAGAACAGACAACAGATCTTCATAACCATTTGTGTGCACACAGAATGTGCTACCTGTACATTTCCATCAGTGATGTGAGATTTACTAATAGTTTTACCTGTGGAGATGTCTTACTCCGTCAGTGCTGTTGTGACGACAGCAGAGCACTCAGTTTACTCTAAGTATTCAGCGGTGTTACGGTGTGATGCCTCTTTACCTCATAAATGATCTTTGGCTAACAGTGGACACTGCATGTTGTCTGTTTGTCCACCGGCTGCAGCGAGGTCACAAACCCGACAGCAGCCACTTTCATTTTGTCATGTCATCAATTTAAGTTGTGGAATTAATGTCAGTTAGCGACAACTGCTATAGGCCCCGCTGGCTGTCACTGTAACCACAAACAGCGACAATCAGCTGCAGCTGCTACCTAAAGGATTTCCATAAGGAGGAACAAAGTAAATGACACAATCTCAGAATTGTGTGCAAAGTTCTTTGTACCAACAGACACGTCTCGACAAAGGTTTACTAAGTAGGGTGGTAATGGCTATAAACAGGCCTGCCCAGGGATATAAGACTCACCCTCTCCTGCCTCTGGGCTCATCTGGGCGCCGGCGTGGTGGATAGTCGTCTCGGCCATAGTGGCGCCCAATGTCGTCAAGGTTGTCCATGGAGCGAGCACGTGCACGACCACCCGTGTAGGCTCCATCACGGCGTGGGTAGTCATCACGACGGCGGCCTTGCTGTGAAACACTGCTAATGGTGCTCATGGCTTCATCCTGGTCATAGAGTGTGGCCAAAGGTGGAGGCTGGGAACGACCCCCGCGACCTCGGGGTTCCAAGCTATCATGCAGGGAACTGACTTCACTCATATTTTCCACTGAGGGGAGACAAATAGAGGTGGTAAGTAGGAGAGAAGGAATGAAATGGTGTCTGAGTGAAGAATAAGCAAAGTAAGGAGCTCCGTAAAAGCCCGGCAGCCACCAAGAGGCTCCACATAAAGTTTTTATCATTTATGTTGTGTAATTTCACTTGCTTTATACACAGTGCAATATATTCATTTGTCTTGTGTAAGTTTTAGTTGATGCTGTGTGTGTATGCACACTGCTAAGAACACTGGCCGATTTTACACCTAATAAACTGCATCCTTTTTCAACATCATTCAAAAACCCCACAATACTTGTGGAAAAATTACACATTTTAAGTTTGTGCAAGGCATCTAGTTTGGTCTTCTGCTGGTATGTTCACGGGCACCTAAAGAAACATTTCTGGGTATAAATTAGCAAACCTGAAATTAGTAACCCGCAAAATTTCCACTAGCTTCAGAAGAACTGAACCATTCCATTGAGACACATACAGGTGCATCTCAGTAAATTAGAATATCGTGGAAAAGTCCATTTATTTCAGTAATTCAACTGAAATAGTGAAAACTTGTGTATTATATAAATTCAGTACACACAGACTGAAGTAGTTTAAGCCATTGGGTCTTTTAATTGTGATGATTTTGGCCCACATTTAACAAAAACCCACGAAATCACTATCTCAATAAATTAAATACCTCATAAGACCTACAAAAAAACATATTTAGTGAATTGCTGGCCTTCTGGAAAGTATGTTAATTTACTGTATATGTACTCAATACTTGGTAGGGGCTCCTTTTGTTTTAATTACTGCCTCAATTCGGCGTGGCATGGAGGTGATCAGTCAGTGGCACTGCTGAGGTGGTATGGAAGCTCAGGTTTCTTTGACAGTGGCCTTCAGCTCATCTGCATTTGTTGGTCTCTCATTTCTCATTTTCCTCTTGACAATACCCCATAGATTCTCTATGGGGTTCAGGTCTGGTGAGTTTGCTGGCCAGTCAAGCACACCAACACCATGGTCATTTAACCAACTTTTGGTGCTTTTAGCAGTGTGGGCAGGGGCCAAATCCTGCTGGAAAATGAAATCAGCATCTCCAAAAAGCTGGTCAGCAGAAGGAAGCATGAAGTGCTCTAAAATTTCTTGGTAAACGGGTGCAGTGACTAAAAAATCTCATCTGAAAAGAGGACTTTGGACCACTGGGCAACAGTCCAGTTCTTCTTCTCCTTAACCCAGCTAAGACGCCTCTGATGTTGTCTGTGGTTCAGGAGTGGCTTGACAAGAGGAATAGGAATGGAATGGAATACAACAACTGTAGCCAAAATTCCTTGAAGCTGCGGTGTGTGGTGGCCCTTGATGCCTTGACTCCAGCCTCAGTCCGTTCCTTGTGAAGTTCACCCAAATTCTTGAATCGATTTTGCTTGACAAGCCTCTCAAGGCTGCGGTTCTCTCAGTTGGTTGTGCATCTTTTTCCTACCACTCAACTTTCTGTTAACATGCTTGGATACAGCACTTTGTGAACAGCCAGCTTCTTTGGCAATGAATGTTTGTGGCTTATCCTCCTTGTGAAGCGTGTCAGTGATTGTCTTCTGGACAACTGTCAGATCAGCAGTCTTCCCCATGATTGTTTAGCCTAGTGAACCAAACTGACCATTTTGAAGGCTCAGGACACCTTTGCACGTGTTTTGAGTTGACTAGCTGAGTGGCATGTCACCATATTCTAATTTATTGAGATAGTGATTCGGTGGGTTTTTGTTAAATGTGGGCCAAAAATATCACAATTAAAAGACCCACCGGTTTAAACTACTTCAGTCTGTGTGTACTGAATTTATATAATACACGAGTTTCACAATTTGAGTTGAATTACTGAAATAAAGGGACTTTTCCACGATATTCTAATTTATTGAGATGCACCTGTATAGTATCATAATGAACTGATTACAGTTCCCCCCCATCACAATCAATGATTTACAGTCAGAGGCATTATTAAAATCAGTTAACAGAAGCAGTACATCCTTCAGTCCACGGCGATACAAACACACACACACACACACACACACACTTAAAATACTGCGCTGGGTTCACTCAATCACTGGCTGTGATGATAATTTAGTAGCTCTTTATTCAAATAAAAGGAGAAGGAATATTCACCCTTTTGTTTTGCTGTGTCAGACTTTGCAAACCTCCCCAATTACAGAAGATCTCTGTAAGCTGAAAGTAAAGCTGGGTAACAGCTCAATATTTTTGGTAATTCATTTCTGTTAATGTACTTTATTTTTGTAATGCACTGTGTGCATTTCGTTTACTTTACTTACCTTCTTTAATACCTCATATATTCAGCACACCTGGCCAATAAAGCAGACTTTGATTAATTTAATTATATTGTGATAAAATGATATCCTGTTATCACAATTCAGCAAAACTGTGTTATTTGTCTGCTATAAGCCATAGCAACAGAAAACAGTTCAACGCATGTAATTATTCTTCCAACTGATTTTGCATTAATTTGTCAAACTGTATATCACTATCCCAAAATAATATTCAGATTATTATAAAACTGATTTCATAAAAGCGTTTTATATTCAATGTCCTAAGTTTGAATAAAATAAATTGAATAAACTGAATAAGTGTGTAACTGAACAGACTGAACTTTACAAAAGTTTGGAGGAAATGTGAACCAGATCCAGGCAGTAGTTGACACCTTTTACCAGAAGTGTGTCAGCCCCCGCCCCCCTACACAGAGCAGTCTGCAGCACAGTTGATATGTAACTTAAGTGATTAGTCGCTCACAGCGGTTATAGTTGGCAGGTCTTGATGGGTCCAGCTTGGCCACCTCCCTCTCCATATAGTAAATGGCACGTGTGGCATTCCCGTCTGGGTCCACTTGGATACGATACCCACTGCGAGCTGGAGAGAAGAACAGAGGGGATCTGAATCCAGCTTCTGCATCCTTGTGCCAACACACACCAAGTCACTGGGTCTCATGGAAGAACATTGTTATATTCTTTTCCTAAACCTCAGTTAATTTATTGTTCTTGCTGCTCATGTGAGGGTTTCAGAATAATACCTACAATAGGTGACATTATACTTTTTGATGAAACTGGACAACAATGTACATAAAGACCTGAGACAGCTGTCAAAATGAAGGGAGTTTTCCCCAACATCTGCTCAATTACATATGTTTATGTATCAAAATATCTTAATAAAATCATATAATCTAAAAAAAAAAAAAAAAGTCAACAAATTGGCAAGTCACGATGATGAGGATATAGTGAACACTTTCCTACAGAAATGTCTTTCAACCAGTGGTATACTGAGGACACAAAAACACTGGTGTCAGTTAAACAGTAAGAAGTGTGTCAGTTTAACAAAACAGTGGGGGGCAACAAGAGCCATTACAAAGCATATACAGTATAATGTCAAACATGTATAGTTATCAACAAACTGTAAATATAAGTAAACTAAGTGGAATATTATAAGTCATACTTTGAGCCCACACTACAAAGAATGCCAGTCTAGGACTAACAACTATTAGAAGGTACTAATTACAAGAACTGTATTCGTGTGAAACCACAACGGAAAATTTAGAATGATCTCTCTGTTGTACCAGCGGAGGTTTGACAATCTGAGCAGGCTTTAACGTGAAAATGAGAAGGCAAAAATCCCCCGCCCACGTAAAAATGAAATTACATAAGTGTTTGTGGTTTCTTCTATTACTTACTGTGGTCCCCGTCACGGTCATGCAATAAGGGCACCTGGGAGCCCTGCCCAACTGCACAGTTAAAAGAAAGCAAATTTAAACAAAGCTCAGTGTTAAACAAATTAGCTGAGAGATTTAGGATGTCTTTATGAAACCTCTAAGAATTAACTTAAAAAAACTTTCTTAAAAGGAACACATTATCAGAACTGCTACAGAATTTATTCAGCAGCTTTTCCTTAATTAGTAATAAAATAACACAAGTCTGGTTTCAGTGTAAGTAACTCTCACCTGAACTGGCACCTTCATAATCATGACCATAACCATTCTGGGGAGGTGGGAGTCCAGCTCCATTAGGAAGAGGAAGCAAGGGCATAACAGGCTGGTTCATTAGTGGCCCACTGTATGCTGGCTGACCATACATACTGGGAGCATACATGGTGGGAGCATACTGATTGGCCATACCTTTCTTCACTGCTTTTCCGGCCTCATACACTGTGAAATAATAAAAGACACTTAGTTGCAGCGCAGAAAAAATGCAAACATGAGACTGTGTGGAACAACAGACATGCTTGTTTCCTTGTCTTTGTGCCAGGCTAAAACGTTGCTGGCTCTAGCTTCATATTTACTTTAGCAACACCAGCATTAAATTGAGCTTCTTATCCAACTCGCAGCAAGAAAACAAGTGTTCTAAGATCTCAAACTACTGCTTTTAAAATTAAATACTGTTCTGTGAAACATAACTTTATTTTGGTGATGAAATCGGTAACTTCATTTTATTAGTAACAACATGTGTCCCGGGTTGTAAAATAAATACATAATGTGCACCAAAATTTCACAGCTGCAGAAAGTGGTTCAAGTCATGTCCATGCTTAAATATGTTGATATCCTGTTCTCCACTGCTTAAAACAATGAGATGCACTTGCACTGAATTCAGTGCATGATATAAATACTGTTTCATCATTGTACTATATAAAAGCACACTGGTCCTCACTAGAAGAGATCTACATGCTATATTTTTTGTTCATAAATGTGCATTTCTAAAGCTGCTGCTTTTCAAATTTAAAGCTTCTGTTCATCAGACCAGAGCCTAGTACAGACACTCTTGATACCACACAACAAAGCACTGAACTTGAAAAGGACAGCCTTCCAGTAGCATTTAAAATGGAATTGGCCACAAAGGACTATGAAACTTAAACTCTCATCCCACTGGAATAATTTCAACTTTACTCCAATTTCACAAAACAGGCCAAAAATCATAAATGTTTAATGTGTGTGCAAGAAGCCATACAAAAGTTCCTAATAAATATTGATGTTTGATACCCAGGTCCTGTGATTCATGCAGTAAATGAACACTACAAGTACAATTTCACTGTCTTTCCATTTAGTACTTACGTGCTCGTGGGCAGCAGCAGCGGTTGGGGCAGCAGGGGCAGCTGACATAGCAGCAGCAGGTATGTGGACAGCACTGACACCAGCAGATCCCGATCAGGAGCAGCAGCAACAAGAAGCCCAAAGCCACCAGAACAACCAGGAGCCAGTCTGTGCGGATCATGCATTAGGTACATTTATATCACAAATTTACATTACTCATTCACAAAACTTAATTTTTCTCTGTTAACAGTGACAAGTTCAGAAAATAAGACATTTTTCCCCACAGTTTGCTCATATACATACAATAAAGGGGCATAAACACAAAGCTCCTAGTTCAGTTGTCTATGGTGACATAACAGAAATTCCACTGTGGGTAAAATTTTTTTAGAACAAAAAAAATCCATCGGAGTCATATATGTAAATGCATCTGTGAACAGTCATCTAGAACGTGCAGCAACAGAGGGCCGCTGTTTGACCTAGTGACTCTAGATTTCCAGTTGTGCTGTGTATTGCTTATAAATGCTAACAATTTGGTTAAAACATTCGAGATACATTGTTACTGCCTGCAAAGATCAAAACATGTGAGCTGCAATGGTACTTTGGCTATTTCTTGATGTTTCGTCAAAGTGGTAAAACAGGTTTTTACAGCCGAAGGCATGATTTCACTATGCAAGTCAGTTCAGGCAGCACATGCAACTTAAGAAAGAAATAAAACAGAGGGGAGATATTGTATGTTCAAATAAATCAACTAAAATGGAAACTAGATTAGCAGAGAAGTGAAAGAGCAGGTAGCCACAGACTGGCCATAGACTGAGTCAATTTAAATAAAATGAAACCGAAACAGCAAATGACACTGTAGGAGAGAATGTTACAGAAATAAGTGAAGTGTGACACAAGCTGGACAGCTAAACTGTTTTCATCTAGAAATAGGATGTTTGTGCATTAAATGGGCCCTACTCTCAAAATGAGTCATAGCTCTAGTTACCATTTATGTATTTAGAGTGCAATTTTGGCCAGCAATGTACTGACTGTCTCAGGCCTAAACAGTTCACACTGTTTAACAAAGCAGCTTAGACTGTAAGAAATCAATAAAATAAATTTTGAATAATTTAAAAGCACACAATCTGAGTGACCTCAAGCACTGTAGCTCTGGTGTTCTGTAAAAAAAAAAAAAAAGGTTTATTTCATCTCCTTTACAACTAAACCTTAACCTCCCTCATACAGGTCTACTGTGGGAGTAAAAGCTATAATATAATACCTTCCATAACCAGTAAGTCAATGCCAGGCAGGAGGTCAGTAGTATTTGACTTTCTCTCTGTGAAAGAAAGATAAAGCCACAATTACTTTAAAGTGCCCCATGGTATCGGCCTAATTTTGCTGCCTACAACTTATGACTAAGGACTTGTTCAGAAGTGGGCTTGTGGACAGTATCTTCTGTTTCAAATGAAAATCTGCCTAGCTCACCAGACACCTGCAAAATCTGTGAAACAAAGATCATCTGGAACATTTGCTCTCAAATACTTTGAACCCGTATGTGTCATCACATGGGTAAGAATATGAAGATGAAAGTAAAGGAAAGGGGAAGGATGCAGGGAAGAAGAGGAAACTGTGTTAATATGTGCATGTTAGACTGTGACAATATACACACCCATAAACGGTACTTACCAAGTACAATTAACTCTGTGTAGTCTTCACCATTTCCTGAAAGGTCTTGGGAGGAGAGAACAGAACAGACATAGACACCACTGTCACCCCATGCTGTCTGTGCAATATTCAGGTCTGCATCTGCGAGGAATAAACAGATAAACAGGTGTGTTTTGGGTTTAAAGTGGTTACAGTATTATTAATTCAGGTTATTACAACCTTGTAACAGTAGGATCTTATAATAATTCTTGTTAAGTTGCAGTTTTTGACACCTCAACAAGACAGTTATTACTAAGTAAATATAAATATGTTTATTCTTCCACATTACAACACTGCCCTCCAAGTCCTACAGCCTGCATTGTTTTGGTTTCAATGGAACCGCTCCACTTAATTTTTTTTCCCTCGCCTTACCTTAATTTTGATGAACTGAACAATGTCCCTGTATAAAATGTTTAGATGAAACTAGAACAAAACTGTGGCAACGTTATTGCAATTTTCCCCTTCTGACTACTGTCTAATCCCCTAGGGCACAAGGGAGAGGAAGCACCATTCTGTTTGACAGGCTGTTGGTCTTAGTCTACCACTGCATAGCAAAACTGTTTCTAATATCTTGATGTAGCAGATGATAATCATCCTTTAGAACATCCTCAAACGTGTTGGACAACCCCAATTAGTTTACTTGCTTTCTTATTTATTTTATTATTCCTCCCTTTACTTTACTACCCAGCCTAAAATCCAGTAACTTCACACACTGCACATCACAGACAAACAAAACATCATCAATAAACACCAGATGCTACCAAGCTGACTCACAGGGCTTTGAACTAAGCCCTTACACAATTAAATATGGACTGAGGAGGGACACCTGCCAGTTTCCCCATTTGGTCTGTTGATACATTACATGCATCATTTGTCTCGGTATGCTGCAGATTCTTAACATGGTACAGGTTTCAGACGTGCCTATTAGTGTACCTCTTTACTTACTACACACTCAGTATGTAATTGTGTTGATGTTTTGTGTGGTACTCTAATGTTAATATATATTAACTCCAATATTTTATCTTGGAATGGCTACTGTTTTTAACTTGCTTCAGCCCTGTGAAAGATCTATTGGTCAAAAAGTGCTGAAGTGATGATGATTTTCTCAACAGTATTAAAGTGACATACACTGAAATAAGGAACACTAAAAAATGCCAAGTGCACAGTGTTATTTCACATGCATGGAGGTAGTACAAAATATGCTGGCAAGCTGGGTTGGATAGTTCTTCTTTTAAAAGCTGTCAAAACCAGTTTACATCTGCGTTAAATTGGTAAATCACCACGTTCATCTCCCCTAAGTTAATTCTTGACTAATTTACCCCCTTCCCAGGAGGAAGAGGGGCAAGCGTCCTAGGTTTGTGCGATATATGTATATCATCTACAATAATATCTTAAAATTTATTTTGAAAAGTAGATCTACACAGAAATTAAAGTGAGAGAAAGTCATTCAAAGTTCTGATGTAGTAAGAAAATACTATATACACAATTTACATATGTTGGAAGACAACTACTGGCAGAGTAGATATGAAATAATTAACCACTCATAGTCTGTATCCAGTGTAAAATGTACTCATTTGGGATTTTACATCAAATATCTGTTTAAAATATCAGTGCTTATTTTGACAAACAAAATTTCAAATAATCTGTGTTACGGAGTAAAACATCCTTGAAAGTAAACAAATTTAATTTATTTTCTTGATTAACTGATGCTCATCAAAATTTCGGAGAAGGTGTTCTTATCAAAAGCCTTGTTTTCTTCTTACCAACAGTAAAACTCAAAGATATTCAACTTATAATGTTAAAGCAGCAAATTCTCCCTACTGGAAGATTAAAAATATGAAATTAACATTTTTTGCTTGAAAAATAACATTACGATTAGCAAAATAGCAGCAGAATAGTTTAATTGATAAATAGTTGCTTTATTAATTCCACAGCGTTATTTTTTGTTTACAGTGATATATTTCAAATCAAATTTTAACTGTCACCTAGTCTTTACTATACAACCAAACGGGATTTCAGAATGCAAGTTTCAGTCAACTCACTGTTAGTGATGCTGATTTTGCGACCCTGGTACTCCGGGCCAAGGGTAACAGCATCTCCTTGCTTGGAGGCTACAATGCGCACAGTCCTCTGTGTGTCGGCGCACTCGATGTTGGGGTTATAGTTGGGGTTGTTCTGAGACAGGGCATTCTGTGCGCTGCTGGGATTCATTGCAGCCTGGATGGGGTCCTGGCAATATGACTTGTATTTCCATGTGACAACAGGAGGCTGAGTGGCAGTTGTCTGGTAGTTACAGGTGAGGGTGACGGGCTGGAAGAGGATGGCAATGTACCTCTTGGTGGGGCACTGGACCGAGATGGCCATGGTGGACTCTAGGGAGAAATCAAAAATATGATGAGATTAAGTGGTAAATGACAATGTTGATTATTATTACTATTAAACTGTAGCTCACATTTTCTACTATTGCATAAATATGGATTTCCTGGGGTGTGGTGTATGACAAGCAATGATTCTTCATTTCTAGTATCACTGAGAGTGGAAGCGATGAGTCACCTCAGATGGGCTCAGAGTTTCCAGCTTAACCAATACAGTACAGTAAATTATAATGTCTGAGATTCTCTAAGAGAAGAGGATTAGTGTATACCCAACTGTGGAACCACAGCTCAGATGTGATTTTGGCCTCTTTGTGAGAGTTGCCAACAATAAGCAACATGCCCTTTATTTCCAGCCAAACATGTAACTCGAGATGTTCACTGATTAATTGCAGTGGCATTGTTGTTGTTTCTTTTCCTGTATTGCTAAATCTAAAATATAAAGGCCCCAAAATAACCATTTGATAAAGCATCACAAAATGTATGGTTTCTAGATGGCATGTTATGCCTTACATTTTCCTAGCAACACATACATTTCTACAAAAACAAAATAGTATTTATCATTTTTCTTCAACAGAAAAGTAAATAGATTAAACTGAAACACCAATAGCCTATCCAAAGCACTAAAAGCTGACAACTGTAGGCTACTTGGTTGAGTTTCAGAAGCTGAATGACCTGGATGAGATGAAATGGCTTCAAGAAACTCAAGTAAGCCCTGTTGACTAGTTTAGCACTTTGAATACAGGACAATCTCCACAAACATAAGAATAAAACTGTGAATACACACACACATTTTGTTGATTCCTTTTATTTTGCATGACTATGCAAAAGGTTTAAAGGTATAAAGGTTCTGTTTACATACATTACAGCATGCAACTATAATTTCTGCCAACTATACCACTGTCAAAGATCTCTCTAAGGCCAAGGCCTTTTTGTTGATTCAGCTTTATGGAGCCTGTAATTTGAGATGCTATGTTATACAAATCTATCTATCTGTATATATATATATATAACTCCAAGTGTGTCTGTTCTAACAAACCTCCACTTATCTTGGTCCTTGTTCCCCGTTGCTCACGTTTTGTTTTTATTAACATTTGAGCAATAAGTTGCTGATGTTACCACATTTGATTAAATACAGATAAAACACAAGTAATACATGTTTTACATATCATAAGTACTGGTAGGGCCTATCTTTTTACAGCCACTGTTGGCTGTTTCCAGGCATATTATAGCTAGACTTTTAACGAACTTCAACAAACTAAGTTACACAACACGAAACTCTAACTAGTTTATTATAAAGGGAAAGTATTGGCAGCCTATAAGGAAACATCCATCAACAAGAAGAAACGACGATATTTTCTTATAACGGGTTTTCATAAGCTTTAAAATTCTCGATTGATAAAATCCTGTTGTTGCACAATTTAATAAAAATTTCCCAGGGAATTGTATAATATATAAATGTAAACAGCCTTAAAACGTTGACTACAAAAAAATAGGCCACAAAATATGCCAAGGCTTTGAAAACCTCGAGCAGCTGCAGAAACAACAACGGACTGTTCACGGAAGAGGATCCTCCCTATCTGGCAAAATACAGAAAAAGGCCAACTTACCTGTTGCCATTAAAGCGACGATTATTAACGTCCAAAACATTTTAATCCTCTTTCCTCGAGTCTCAGTCGATGTAAGTATTAATAACTCATCAAATACAAAAACAAAAACTTAAGATTATGCATAATATTGAACACAAGTGTAGTTTTATCTCAGCCAGGTAGCGTCACCTCCATTTTGTCTTTGTGTGTCGTAGGCGAGGGGAGTACCTGAACGCCTCACGTCACCCGCGCAGCCAACAGGTGAGCTTTCACCGACAAGTTGCGAAATACAGGGGTGTTGAATTTGGTTTGGCTTGTGTTTTTGTTTGTCAACTAGATTCATGTCGATACAAGAACATAGTGATGAGAACAGAACAAAGTTTTAAAAAACAAAAGTGTTTCTTCATCAAGATATTCATTCACCTAGATAGAAATTTGGCGAAGAGATAGGCAAATAGAGTTTTAACTACCCACTATTTGGTACGACCCAGACACTGATACCGCTACTAAAAAAACACTGCTGGTTAATGTTCAGCCAGTATGTATGTGGAGTGCCAATGGGCGTGCACATGTGTGAAGAGTAAACATAGATGTAGCCAGGAGAGTAACCCAGCAGGGCCTATGAAGTTCCTGAAGGAGTGGAATTTTTACCACAGCCCAGTAGTACTACGCGTTATAATCACAGTATTAGCTACAATATGTTAAACATTATATGCGAAAGCTTGGCTGAGGTAGAAAGGGTGAAAGTGAGATTCAGATTGAGGTAAGGGGAAACACGTAAGATATCTACGGGGGAAATGAACTTCCCTCAGAATCTACTCCTGAGTCTTGGGATTTAAGACTAACCTTAGGCTTGTCATATTCACTATGATGGAAAGTATTTACTTACTCAAGTACAGTACAATATATGCAAATGTAAATATTGTATCTTTTATGTTAGTACGTGTATTTATAGTCACTAGTTACTTTGCAGATTAAGACAAAACATTATCCCCTAATAATTATTATAGATTAAGCTACACGGTGGAAGGACAGTTAAATGTTTACCAAATGTTTAACATAAAAATTGCATTATTGCATTATAATGCAATAATATTTGCCATCGTGAAATTTGTTATTTTGCATATCAAAACCTTTACGTTTCTGTTGCCAATGTGGACTTCTATGCTACACATTTATTAAACATTTGAATGCAGGATTTCGAACTTGTATCTATACTATTAATATTTTATTTTTAAGTTAAAGCTCTGCGTATGTCTTGCACTACTGATTATTTATTAAAACACCCAGTTTTGTGTTATGTTAATGTTATATTAATTATGTAAATAATGACAAAATCGTATGCTGTTTACAACAGTTTTTAATTAAAGCAACAGGAATAAATGTTTAGCAGCAAGCTTATTTCATACATAATTATTAGCCATCAAGCTGAGAGCTGGTCAAAGAAGCAATTAGGTGATCAACAGGAAAATTATCTGCCGTTAATTTGGTAATTAATTCGGTCATTTTTCAATAAAAAGGCCTAAACGTCCCCATCGTACAAAAAAAATGAAAATAATCATGAGTTGCAGCCCTGCTAACCAAACAGCAGCTGTCCCAACGATTATAAAACGATGGTTACGTACAGTAACCCAAGCTTCTATGAGTACAGGCGTAGTTCTCTTAAGAGTTGTCCCTATTGGGTTTATCCCTCGCGCATGCGTAGTCCTGAAAAGATGTCTTTTTGCGACCAACCTGCACTTCAGGACTACCCATAGGCTAAGACTATACGAAATAGAACTAACCTATGCAGCTATTTTCTATATGGCAGCAAAAGCAATTTCAAAGCACAAAAGATAAAAATAGCAAAACACAAAAAGCTTGGCAAGAACTTGTGTCCTCTTCAGCTGTTGACCACTTTTAATCCTGTTAAAAAAAAACAAAAAGGAGAGAAATATAAGCGGCGTCATTCATTCATTCATTTTCTACCGCTTAGTCCCCGAACAGGGTCACGATATCCTGATTTTGTTCTAAATAGCTCATTTAACTATGGAAAACTGAAGTCATAGTGACAAATGGGCTCATTAAATAAATTAATGTACCTGTTTTTCTAATGGCACTAACATTAAGGATTAAAAACAGAGTTAAATAATAAAATGTGATTAGCTACATTCCAAAATATAGCTATTTTATCCTTTGAAAAGCATGAGTGGGCTTTATCTGGGAGAAAAAAATATAAAATACTGTGACCTATGTTGAAACCCGATCAGTGTCTCAGTTGACTGTGTTGAAAGTTATCAGTGACTGTATTGAGTCACACTTACATTTCAGACCACCAGAGCTCTGCCGACAATCAGAAAGAGAGCTGTAACATGAAAACAAATTGCTGTCATGCTGAGTCAAAGCAAAAAAAAATATGGTTGTTGGCAATTTGTCTACATTTTAAAGTCATCAGACCCAAATGGAATCTGCGCCCATGGAATTCCATTGACATCTCAACAGATGTTCTACAGATGATGGAGCAAAATGAGCAACCCATATAATCACGTTTTTCCCCGCCTACACTGTGTGATGTGGTGAATGTTTTTTGTCAGTTCCCAAGTCAACAATCTGACATTCACACCAGTGACGTGCGGTGAGGTTGACAGCTGGTGAGGCACTGACTCTTTTAGTCAGATTTACAAATACAAATGAACCATTAACAAATTGTCTGTTAACAGACAATGCGTTATGTTTTATATCTCATATCAGCATTCTTCACACAAACGTGACCCATATTTAATTTGAGGTTAAAATTTATTCCAGTTGAGCTTATTTCTAACTAGAAATAATAAAAGTTTATGGTCTTACCTTTACTTGTACACGAAATCCATTTGTCAGCTGGTATGTATTACAAACCCTTTTACCGTTCGAATCCAATATTAAAAC
>NW_018128320.1:63582-139200 GCF_001952655.1 Monopterus albus
TATATTTTATGGTTAACTTTTTTTTTCTTTTCAAGATTGACAGGGGAGGCTCTGCCTCACCTGCCTCCCCTGACCGCACGTCACCTACTTCTCACCAGGCCAGCAGCCCACATGTAAAGAAACTGAACTTTGTATTTCAGTGGCCATGTTTCCTTAACATTTATGCTTGGGGAATGTTCACAGATGTTCACACTGTGTTGAAATGTAGATGAAATAACAAATTTTAATGATTTCTTACACCCTGTGCAAAAGTATTTTAGTTGCTTTAACGCATTTTTGTGCTTACTTTTGCTTAAAAAATGAACCGTTGTTAGCTGAATGAACACTTTCTTTTACATTACTCCACAGATTTTGATCCTGAATAAACACAGAAAGCTGTGAAAAAAAAAAAAAAAAAAAAAAAAAAAACAGCCTACACACAATTGTGCAGGGAAATTCCTGTTGATGTCTGTGTTGTAGTGACATTCAGTGCTTGTGTTAAATACATACCCAAGCTACAAATCCCTCCATAATGTGGATGGCCCATAGATCGTATGGCACCGCTACAGAGCTGTTTCTGTTCACCTTGTGAGGGGAAAAAATTAAACTGGCATCAAGCACTCCAAAGAAACAACTGATTAAACTTTATGAGGATTTCATGTTTAATGCATTCATGTCATACATACAGAAAGGAGAGATGCTCAAAAGATTTGAATCAACATCTTCCACTTCCAGTGTGCCTACAGCCTCAGGGCAGATGATGGTGATGTTGGCTTGGATGATGCACACAGTGCAGCTATGATTAGAGGAAGAGACTGCACAGCATTCTGGGAATGCTTGTCCAGGCTCTCTATAGTACAGATGCTCGTCGTTCAAGCCATGTATGGCATTGATTTTTTGGCATTTCTCCTTATCAAGGCAGGTGAAGCACTTATCTGCAGAAGAAAAAAAAAAGAGTGACAGAAGAGCTCCCAGGTGTACACATGTCAATTCAAATTTTACAGCCAGGGTGCTTAAAAACTCTTGATATGATATAATTTAGATTAAAAAAATAATCACTGCAGTTTTATTAAATGTCTTAACTTACACTTTTGGTCTCCTGCGGGTTCAGCACCTGTGACAGGTCTCTAGTTCTTAAGTACTCTGTTTTATCTCTATTTATCTCAATTCAATGAACATTCCTTTGTTGTCTGCATTGTTACTGTCTGTTTATACTGCTTATTCTGCATTGTTTGCACTTTCTGTTGCTTGTAAATACTGCTTATTTTTGTTATATTACACAGCCTTATGCTGGTTTACTGTCTGCACATTGAGAGCCGATGTACCAGAGTCAAATTCCTTGTGTGTGCAACACACCTGGCCAATAAAGCAGATTCTGATTCTGATATATGAAAAATATAGTAGTTAAAATATAATGTACATTAATGGTGAAAAGAGTAGTCAGAGTATATTGTAAAAAGTTATTTTACCTTGTACTCAAAACAATGTAAAAAAATAATGGTAGTATAGGGATGCACTGTTTAGTAGTTTCATCACATACCTGGAAGGCCCTCACAGATGGTAGCAAAGAGTGTAAATGCCACCAAACACGAAAAGCACACTGAAAATACATACAAACAAAATGAATACAATCAGTTTCCTCATGAATTGTTTTTCAACTCTAACCTGGCATTAATTACTCCATATCACAGCTGAGATATACAGTCACAGGTCACTTTATTTGGTACACCTGTGCAATTTGATGTAACTTGTTACAGCTCTCCTACTATAAACTCTACTTTCAGGGTGCCTGTAAGGGTTATGAGCTATTTCTGTTGTTGTAACATCTTAGAGGTGTTAAATAAATAATGTGCCTAGCATTGAGTTCATACTGGACTCTATTATATTGAGAGGCGTTTCTAATATTCTGCCGGCCATGTGTAAATGTGAAAAAAAATCACAAACATATCTTAATGTAATCTAGTCCAGTAAAAAAAAAAAAATCACACATGAAATCACATATTTCCAATAATGTCAGCAACAACTGAACATTAAAAACATCATAAATCTATGGCAGAACTGTTACAATGAATCGCAATAGATTGATCAGGTACAGCTGATAAAGTGGCCACTGAGTGTGTATTACTTAAATAATGTTTCAGAGATGGATGTATTCCATATCGTTTATAAATTGAGTACAAACGTGGTATGCTCCCTAAATACATTGGCAACCATTTAAAATCAGTATCTGAAATTTAATTACCTTTCCATCTGTTCCCAGCATCTCTTTTCCTGGGGCGGTTCCTGTTTCTCATTTCCCCAGGGCCTTTTATTTCTTCTGCATTTCCCACTTTGTTCATGTCCGTGTTAATTATGCAGCCACCTTCAGCTATTCCCTCTACATCCGGTCGTACCTCGGTAATGGTTGTTGTTCCGGTTAAAGCAGTGGCAACTTCCTCCTCCAGGCCTTTCTTTGATCGCGCTATTGGTGTGGCTTGTTGTGGAAAGTTGTCTTCTTGAGTCACAACTACAGTAGATGGTTTTAATAACCCCCCCTCAGCAGACACAGAGTGTGACTCAGGCTTTGCATAGCCAGTAAAACTTTCTTCAGCAAGGGGCACAGACATCACACCATTTCCTGCCATTCCAGTCTCAGAGATGTATGATTCCTCCTTAGGAATGGGTCTCACAGAAGTATTTTCATTGTAATAATCAATGAGCTTGTGCTTCATGTCAGAGGAGAAGCCAGCATCACTGTATAAGAAAAAAGGAATAATTTCTTTGCAACATACAAAAATACATCCAGTTTTTTACAGTATGAAATTAATCCGAACCAATGATCACACTTTAGCTGCATCAATGGGGACAAACACTACAAGCAGCTAATCACATGACTTTCACATTAATCTTACATATGTGTTTAAAGGCAAAATAAAAGAGAAAAGAGAGAACATACCCGCTCTCCTGGGTGTGTATGCCTTGGCAACCTTCAAGTATAAACATCCATTCAAGTTAGGTTTTTTATTTGCAAACAGGCATTTCTTCTATTTTTAGTTTAGTTTCAATTACAAAGGAAGAATACTAACCAATTATATGTATTGTGTTAACTTTTTGAAATTATCCTTTCATCTGATAAAAACACTTTTTAATGTTGACCACAGAAATCCCTCTGATAGTGACACCAATAAAATATACAGTATAGCATCAGATAATACTGCATAACAGCACAACTACAGGTCCCCCTGTGGGAATATGTTTGCAACAGGGACATGAACTAACTCGTGCTTTTGATTTATTTGTTAGTTGTTTTTTTTTTGTTTTTTTTTTACTGGCACAATTTCAGCTGAAAAAATATGAACAGAATTATTACTTTTTTGTTTCTGAACCATGAATTTGATCATAAGATGTTCGTGTTTAGCAGAGAGCGGACACTGAAGTTATGCCATCAGACAGGCTGCAGGCCATGAATGAGTCAAGGTGCTTGAGGATGAGCACATTAGGAACCGTTGTACTAGCCACCTAAAGTAATGAAACAGAGAAATTAAACAAACTTACTCTTTGGCTGAGCAGAGGGAAAATCATCTATTGGATGAGTCATTGTTATCAAAATGAGCAACAGCACAGAAGACAACGTGTTGTCAGGTCCAGTCTTCAAGGCAAAAAGGGCAATCCAGGAAATAGAGTGCAGCTATATCTCCTCCTTGTGACGTAATTATATTACGAGATCTCCATCTAGTGGAAGGATCATTTCATATTTTCTAAATTGTGATTTTGTTTTGAGGGACTCAAAGCGGATTTTTACAAGTTACTGCATTTGTTTTTGTAACTATTATCCAAAGCTACAGACTGATCTGCCCATGTGTTCACATGTGTAACACACAGGAAGAAAAAGTGAGTGTTCATACCTGTCATTAAAATGTGTCTTGCATGATCATAAGCAGTTTGTCCTAACTACATGTGAATATAATATTCCACTAAGCATTTATTTTTATATTTTATTGTAGTTTTATCTCCAGTGAGTTCTTTATTACACTGAAGAAGAATCATAGCATGACACCGCAGTTCTCTGTTTCTTCCTCTTGCCTCACAGAGAAGGAAACAAGAAACACAAGAGAAACAGCACCAAAAAGAAAAGTTAGCAGATTCACTTCCTGGTGAATCATTATCTATAATGTAGCTAAAACGGTTTCATTAGGATCTGTTTCCAGACCCTGTAAATCAGCCCGGTTCCTGATCTCATTACTGAAACTATTCTACCAGACAGGGGTCTCAACTAGGATTTAAAAAAAAAAAAAGAAGAGGCCAAAAAAAAACCTTTTAAAATTCATTTAAATTAATACTTTTTTTTTTTTTTTTTATTGTGAAATTTTGTTTCCAAGTTACTACAATGCGCTCCCGCCCAAAAAACATGCTCTAAAATTATTTAACAAGCAGCAGTTTGTTCGGTACATTTTAAACTACACCATTTGAACAAAACTCTATGAGCAGCTCCTCACTTTATAATAAACTTAAGATAGAGTGTGCCAGCTAATGACAGCAGTAGCACTCACAGTGGCATTTACAGTATGTGAATAATGCTGCAGGAAGTTTGTTTCACTAGAACTGGGTGTGGAAACATGGAAAAATATTTCCTGTGCGTTCCAAAGACCCCCAGACTGATGTACTGAAGGAAAATCTGAATAAATGCTCAGAAAAACATAATTAATATAGATGCTACAGCATCTTAAAAGTCAATGAATGAAAATGGTAGAGGCGCCAAGACCTTCCTTGTCAGATCTTAATCCAAATGAACACAGTTCATGGTAGATTTTGGATCAGTTATTCTCCATAACCATCACGAAAAGGAGGTATATATTTTAGAAGAAAGCTGTTGATCGGAGACTTGGAGAACCTATGAAAAGGAGCCTTGATCCTATGGAGGCTCATTTTGGCCAAGCAGCTTAATGTAATTTTCATTTAATTTGTCACCCGTCTGTTCAGTAACCACACCAATTTATCTCTGACCATGGATGGATTTCTGAATATGCTTACTTAGCAAAGAGTGAGGGGCCAAAAAGCTCAAGGGGCCCCTAAGCCAGACCCTCTCTTTAAACTTACTGTAAGTAATGTTTGCTGGAAAGTCACAGGGCTTAGTCAAATATAGGGCTATTTATATAATGATCCTTTATATTGAGTATCTGCTGGTCACATTTATTTTCTATTTTATTTTTTATATTACGTTTTCCCTTTTTTGCTGCACAGTGCATTTAGTCCACAGTAAGGCGCATTAGTATTAGCAAAGCAATGTAATTAGGCTTACCCCTGTCACAGCAGAGCCTCTCTGTTTGAAGTAACCTGTACCACAAGTTTGACTGACAAAAATGTTGTGAGTGTCCTGGTGGATATGTCTTTCAATGCCACATGTGTCAACCTAATGGTGGCACTAAAGAAAAGGTCCGTCAGTATGATTCATCCTCTGGGCACCATGAATGGGTGCATAAAATGTTGGAGTAATTCAGCAATTATTTGCCAATATGTCATATCTTATGTTAATATTTACACCGTGTTTCTTGCTCTTGACATCCAGCCAGGCTTGCAAGAGGCAGGCGTGCCTACATCTCCATGAGCCAGATGCAGGAAGGTGTGGAACAAGTATAAAGGCAAACAACTATGTTAAGTCATGCTCAGACCTGACACAGCTGCTTTCCTTCTACAGCACAAGGTAGGAACATTTCTATTGAAGAATGTAGGCCAACATGTAATTATCCATTTTAATCCCCAAATTTGTAAGGTAGTAGTGCATCGTTAAATTTACTGTTAAACTTTTTATTCTGTTTCCTTCCTGTATTGATCAAATAGATTATAGTAGGCAGTTTTAATCATAGCCTTTATTGAACAGAATGAATTTGCTGATGAGCGTTTCTTATTTTCACTGGTTATTACAGTTTTTTCTAACACTCAGTCTTTCCTTTGAGGATATGTACTGTCTCAGGTGCTATAACTATTCCTTAATGCTGTTAGCTGCAGTAAGTTTAACGTGACAGTGGTTTTTATGTGCATACATCACAAGCTGTACCAGATCACAGACAAACATTTTTTCCTCTTCTGGGCTTACCAGTTGGTCTGCTTTATATAACACACATGTCTGTGTGAAATGAACTGCAAAATATTGACTGTGGGTCAGTCTTTTAAATTCATATAACAGTATGACTATTCAGATCAGGACACTGGAGCTGTTATTTACACAACAGGTTCCATTATGGCTGATTTATAATGAGAGGAGCAGCTTGTTGTATTATTAATTTGTTAGTTGTTTTGTTAAGGATTCAGGCTGTCCTGGTTCCAGACTTGTGAATCACTGCCCATAGTATATCTTCAACTTGCTGAATGATTTATATAACAAACCTAATTTACTGACATAGACCAGGGAGCTCAGTGGGGTGATCGGGCTGTGGCACCCATTATTCACAGGTGACACTCCCTTCTGGAGAATGCTGATTCCAATCATTTGAACATATGTATGCTTTCACTCTGACTGTTGGCAGATTTACTGTAACTGTAATAAAAAAGAAGATTTGAAGATCCTACTTTTAAAAGTCTACTTAAGTACATAAGAATTAGCAACAAAATGTACTCAAAGTATTAGAAAAAAGTTCTTATTTGGCAACAGACTGGCCTGTATTATACTATAGTATTAGATTATTTTCAGTGATGCATTTCCTTGTATGAAGCTTTTAAATGCAGTAACACATCAAAAAAAAATGGCTACTCATATTTTATATTTAATCCTTGATCACCAAAGAAACTAGCTGTCAAAAGATGAAGTATAAAGTAGCATAATCAACTAAAATACAAGTATTTTAAAAGTATTAAAAGTATACTTGAGTAAAGTACTTGCGTGAATGTTCATAGTTACTTCCCACCACTGCCATAAGTTTTATTCAGTTTGGTTGCTCTTTAAATAAATCCTGCTAACTGTGATCATCATAGTAGCTTAGTAGTCACAGACACTTTATATTGAGCAAAGTGGCAGAGGAAAGTCCCAAAATTCACAACATCTATGCTGAAAACAGGAACCCTGCACAGTAATAGTGCTTACAAAAAGAACCTCGTAAACATTGGTAGAAAGTACAGAATATCAATCAAAAGCACCACAAAGCACAGCATCCTCATTTTTGACAGTCTCAAACAATAATCATTAAGGTCTTCACCAAAAAGGCATTTCCCACTGTTGCATTTAAACTTTTTGTGGTTCTGGGCTCCAGCATGGTTATATAAATGACCTTACCCTCACTCTTAGATGGCGTACTCCACCAAAACTATAGCAGAGGGTTGTTTTGGGAAGGTTTACAAAGAGAAATACAATGACACCTGGGCTGCTGTAAAGAAGGTCCCTCAACAATTCATCGCTAGGAAGGACCTGGAGAGAGAGTGTGAAGTGTACAAGTAAGTACAAGTAGTAAAGGAGAAGCTGATTCTTAAGTTGCTATATGGTATGGTGAAGTTTTATTATTTTTCCCTTAATTTCCTTTGTTATTTAAACCAACAACATGGAACATTTCAGAGAAACTATCCCATCGCATCACAAAAAGACACAAATAAAGGGTAAGAGTACTATACTGTATTTGCAGTTTAAAAAAAAACTAATAAGAAATGAAATAAGCATAGTGGGTACAGCAAGTTTAGTCTAGATTACTGCACTGGATAATCTTGTGTAAAGAATACTTGATAGTAATTTATCTTACCACATTGATAAAGTAGGTGGAAATACATCAGGCCAAACATGTGGGATTGAAGAGTGAACCATATTTACACATGGCTGCAGATCCAATTCTATTTTAATGCAAAGAAATTTCCTCTTTCAATTGCAGCCTGACAATTTCAAGAGTTTAGTATATACTGTATATGGGGTATCAATAAAATACTGTAGTACTGTACCTGTGACTGTGTAAGAGAATGACAACTCTCATTGCAATACCTTGTAAATATACCTTTGTCTAAATTTATCTTAAACTTTCATTTAAAATGTGTATATACACATATATTGTATTTCTATAAGTATTTTTTTTTCGTAACGTATATCCCTGTTCCTTGATTGCGCATTCTGTTTCTGTTCTCTCAGTCTTATCTTGTTTACTCGTCTACTCATTGTCTTACAGGAGAGCACTGTACATACACACCAAGAGCCATTATACTGTAGTCAAATTCCTGGCCAGTAAAACTGGTTCTGATTCCTGGGTGGGCTAGAGATTAAAAATTGCTAAGTTTAATTTATTGATAGTTATCTGGTCATTCACTTTACGTATTCAATTGTATGTTCCCAGTAAGTATTTAGAGTATTTGGTTTCTTGTATGTACAAAATATTAATGCTGCCATTATCTAAAGTGTTTCCAAATTTCTCCATTTCTGTTCAGACAGAAGACATAGCATATTCTTACTAATAAACATGACTACATGAAACGAACATTAGCACTTCTGTCACATTGTACTAGCAGTATTTTGTTGATTTCAGAGAAAGCTTGGACTTGTGTGTGGTATTAGCCTTTACAGATGAATTTATTTTAAATTATGTAACAACATAGAATTTAACAAATCGTAGTTGAGGGGGTTTTACTGGTTAAATCTATCCAGGGACTCTAAACTTCACAGGACATTCATGCAGAATCTCAACTAAAGATAGCACATCTGGATCGTTTTCAAATCTTTCAGCTAAATAAAAGTCATTTTCATTTTACTATACTGATTTGTCATTTCCTCATTCTCTCCACGTGTTACTGCTGACGTGCAGTAAAGCAAATCACCCCAACATAGTGAAGCTTCTGGGCAACATAAGTCTCCAAGATGGGAAATGGATCATTCCTCTAGAGTTTATCTTTGGAGAGGACTTAGAGACTACCATCTTCAAGACATCAAGGTCTAAAATACAGGTAAAATTGTCATCACAGTAGACAAATGGCAAATGATTTAAGGTGAAATTAACGACAGCAGTTAAGGACAATAGTAATAGAATACAAAAAAACAGTAAAATCATCTGTTTTTTTAATGAAAACAATATGAAGTGAGGAGCATACTACATTATTTAAAGTATAATCAATCATTTTTAAAAGTCTGCGTGTTTTGCACAGAATAAGGGAGTTAACCTTGAACATTTTGGGCACGCCATGTTCTTAGTGCGATTGGTTAAGGCTATAAATCTCCCTACTGATCACACCTCAGATTGTAAAACATTATGCTTGAATTTTATGACTGAAATCTAGATCAATCTGAATATAGTCCCTGTAGTTTGAGGCTAATGCCAGATATCTAAACAAGCCATTCTTTTTCTAAAATAAGATCATCCTTAATTATCCCTAAGGGGCAAAATACATACCACTGGGTGTATGTACAGCCAGTGGTACATACATAGTCACCACGGCATGATCCAAAAACACTAATAAACAGTTAAAAGAGACTGAAAAGAGCGCACAGTACTCATCTGGCCATATTTAAGAAACCAGTGGCAGCTGGGACAAGAGAATTTCTAAACCTGATTGTCCTGCATCTTGGCTGTCTGTACCTAGGACCAGATGGAAGCAACTTAAACTCTCTAAACAAAGGATGACTGGGATCAGCTAAGATGGAGTTGGCCTTCTATGACTACAGTCTGCAAAAGACTCTAATGAATGATGTCCTGAGTGTTTTTATATGTGCATTTCATGTGACACCTTGTTTACTTCAGGCACACATTTTACTGATACGCAGGCTTGAAGGAAAAGGGTGTGCAACTCGTTACTAGGAAACTGGCTTTATACAGATGATACTCATTCCAGCTAAACCAGATCTCAAACCTCCCTTTCTAGTTGACTCCACCTATTAAAGCTACAATCATCATTGGCATGTGTGAAGGGCTGCTTCATCTCCATTCCAAGGATATTGTGCATCAAGACCTCAAGCCTGAAAACATCATGGTGAGTTTAGATGTGCCAGTGAACTGGTCCAAATTTTGCCAGTCTTGAGATTTTCATAACACCTGCAATTCATCCACATACAGAGATAAAGTGAAGAAAACTGCTATACAGGTGATCTAAAGGCAGATTCAAACTAATTAATCATTCTCTTTCTGGTAATGAGACCACAATGATTCTTAAAGAAAACCAAGGTTCTCTGTCTTAAGTTTATACAAATGCCGCTGCAAAAACTGTTAAATAAAAATAATCAGCATACAAACTGGGCTTTGGGGCTAACAGAGTCCACAGGGAGTTTTGAAATTTTTTGTTTGAAATTACTGTTGTTGAGATACAAAACTTATGATTACAATAAAAAAACACATATGAGTTACAGTTGCTATTGCTGAATAATAAAATACAATTTCAATTTTATTATAGATTAAATCACCATTCTGCATGAAAGAGAATGATGTTAGCTACTTACAGTGCCTTACGAAGATCTGTTTGGGTACCTGATTACTGCATCTAAACTCAAAAAAACAGTGGAGATACATGAAAGATTTTTTGTTCTGGCTGAGAAAGCCTAATGCACTGCTGTTAAGAGTTGCATATATTTTCTTGTGACAATTTTTGACCCTAACAGGAAAAGATGACCATAATGATTGGTCTGTCAGTCCACCCATTTGGTTCAGACTAAAATATCTCAACAAGAAAAAAAATTGGTACAGATATCAACTGTTCACATTATATATCCTAAGGACTTAGATGATTGTAATTTTGTAAAATAGATAAATAAGACTAAGCCATATTTTCCCTCCAGGTGGAACACAATACCAACAGAGCAGTAATCATTGACCTGGGACTGGCCAAGTTCTTCCGCCGTGGCCTCAACTCTGCCATTGACATGGGGAATGAGGCCTACTCAGCTCCCGAGGTGCTGCAGAAACATCATCAGCGGGACCAACGCTCAGATGTATGGGCCATGGGTAAAATCATTGCTGAACTCTGTGCCCGTGTTCGGCTGTTCACCCCCACTGTCTGTCCCACCAAGATCAAGGAGACCTTGCATGATCAGCCATTCTGCTACGCTGTATGTAGGATGGTGGAGCCCAACCCCTCTATTAGGGTTACCATGGCAGGAGTCATAATGGACTTACGAAGGGCCGGAGGTCCAGGCATCGTCAATACAGCCTTTCAAAAAGATCACCTTAAGCCACTTGGACCTCACCAAAACCAGTCTCCGTCACCACTGAACAAGGGTCCACCACAAGTGAAAAGGGATCCACCGCAATTAAAAATGGATCCATCGCCAGTGAAGAGGGATCCCCCACAAATGAACAGGGCTCCTGTAAAATTCAACAGGGAACTGTCACCACTGCACAGGGATCCGTCGCCAATGAACAGGGCTTGTTTACCAAAAAGCAGGGATGCATCACCATTAAGGGCTTCTTCACCACTGAAGCATCACCATTAAGGGCTTTACCAAAAAGCAGGGATGCATCACCATTAAGGGCTCCTTCACCACTGAATTGGGAGCGCTCACCCAGACCAGACTTCAAAGCACTGCATCAACCAGTCGGACAACGCTATGCTACTTCCCCTGTCCTTCACAGGAAAGAGGACAAGAACATAAATCAGGCTGTGGCCCAGGCAGGTGGAGCCAATATCTCGAAGGAACTCTCAAAGATGAGGTTGTACCAAGAGGTTGCCATGGAGCTGCCCCGCAACCTTCCTGTAACAGGGAGGGTGGTGATAGAGCGTTTTGAGGAGAAAAATGGTGCAGTGGGATCGTGGGAGCAGAAGGAGGTGGTGACACGTGATGGGAAGATAGTCAAGTTTGATAACTTCAAGTTTAATAGCAATTAAGGATTTGTTATTTGGCAGATACTTTAGTGACTGCATGTGTGGATCGAGAGGTTTGTTAAGGGTCACCATACTTTTGGTATCAAGTTCACAGATGACACAACGGTCATCTGTCTCATCCAAGATGGTGACAAATCAGCCTACAGACAGGAGGTTGAGCAGCTGGTGCTGTGGTGCGGCTACAACAACCTGGAACGCAACACACTCAAAACAGCAGACTCCAGGAGAAGACCCCCCCCACCCCCCACCATACTCAGCAGCACTGTAACAATAGTGGAGACATTCAAGCTCTTGGGCTAAACTATCTCCTAGGACCTGAGGTGGACATCCAACATCAGCTCTATCATCAAGAAGGCACAGCAGAGGATATACTTCCTGCACCAGCTCAGGAAGTTGAACCTGCCCCAGGAGCTGCTGATACAGTTCTACAGAGGAATCATCGAGTCTGTTCTCAGTCATCACTGTCTGGCTTGGATCAGCAAACAAACAGGGCAAGAACAGACTCCAGTCAACAGTCAGGATTGCAGAAAAAATCATCGATGCCAGTCTGCCCTCCATGAAGGACCTGTACACCTCACAAGTCAAAAGGAGGGCAGAGAAGATTTCTGCAGACCCCTCACATGATGGACATGAACTGTGTGAACTCCTCCCCTCTGGACGGCGCTACAGGTCACTGTGCACCAAAACAAGCAGACACAAGTACAGTGTCTTCCCCCAGGCTGTCACTCTGATGAACAGTTAACCTATGACTGTATGACAGAACGACAACCCTCATTGCAAAACCTTGAAAATATAACTCCCAGGTTCTGGGAGCTGTTTAGGAGGGGAACACACCACACATTGGGCCAGGTCTCTCCTGTCAAGGCCAGGGGCCAACCCAGGGCTGTGTCAGTCCCAACAATCAACTATTAACATAAACTGTGACAAACAGTAAAACAAAGGGAAGGTTTAATTTAACCATGACACAAGGATGCTGCTGTCCTTCTGCCCTGGATGACCTCACCCTGCTGAGCTGCTCCAGAGCTACCCAAGTGTTGGCCTCACCTCGTACTGGTGGTTTGGGGTGGGAGCATCACAGTACACTCCTGTTCCTTTATTGATTTAACCCCCCCCCCCCCTTTTTTTTTCCTTCTTTCTTTTACATTTAACTCCCCCCCAATTTCTTAATTTGGTTTAATTTTATGTTTTTTTTTTTAATACAGTAAGTACTGAATATCAGTCTACATAGAGTTGGATACATCCACACTACAAACGTTCTCACACACACAACTTAATTTAATAATCCCTTTGTCTCTTTTGTTCATGTCTGTTGTCCCATCTTCTGTGTTGTGTCCTCTTTTCCTGTAAATGTGTTAACAGATATTTTGTACTTTATTTTGTTAATGCACATTCCTTTTTCCTGCTTGCACATTCTTTTTCTTTTCTTCGCCTCTCAGTCTTATCTTGTTTACTCGTTACCTTGTGGAAGAACATTGTACATGTACACTGAGATCAACTGTACCAGGTCAAATTCCTTGTGTGTCCAACACATCTGGCCAATAAAGCCGTTTCTTATTCTTGGGGAAGCATCTAAAAATGCATTTCCAGCAAGCAAAGCCTAAAGTAAGGCTACAGTTGTCACAGTTGTTTCTGGATTTAAAATCTGTTACAAAGTCAGAAACTCAGTTTGGCAGTTGAAATTGGAATAAAAGGACATCTTGAAATGGTTCTGGTTGTGCCATAACATGATATGCAGCCATGTTAGGAACTTGAATGAGCTGCTCATTTACTTGCCAAGACAGAAATGTCTCCAGGCATAAACAACTTTGTGAATGTTTCATACATTTTATTTGTGTTAATAAATACATGTTTGAAATGTCTGCTGCAATTTCAGAGATAGCTTTGTTCTTTATACATTGCATTTTTAATTGAGTTATTTTGCTGTTTTAATACTTAAAATTTGAGCAGGTAATGAAAAGAAGCAAAACACTAGAGTTGGTGCTTAAATGGTTACGTTTTCATTATCTGAATGCAGACAACATGGGCCAGTAGCATACACCAACAATCTATAATTTAATGGTAGTTTTAATTTGCATCAATATTCGTAAATTTTATGGCCAAACCTATGAGTTACATGCCTCTTTATGTGTCAAGTATTTGAAAATACTGGAGGATTTTGAGTCATTCGTTTGATGATCTAATCTGGAACAAATGTCACCACCATGTGGCTATTTCTAAAGTGTTACAGTAACTCTTGAACTGTGAGGTGTGCAAGCAAAATACTTTTGTCTTGTATTGTTTCAGACTGGTAAACAAATTTCACTGTTTTTTTTTGGTAGCGTAATAAATTTCATCCAATCAGAACAGTGTGAAACACGTGCACAAACCAACTATCAGAATCCCTGCAAAATGTTTCTCAAGACTTAAGAATCTTTATTTCCATTATGCATAGCACAACAAAATGTTTCCTGCAGCTCTTGGCTTAAAAGACACATTATTTACATTAACAGCACAAAAATTGTGTAAGTCAATATAAAATATAAACAAATAAAAATAAGAATGTATAGGTCCTAATCAGGTCAGCAGCATGTTAACAGCAAAAGAATATAACATAATAAAGTGCAGCTCAGTGTAAATCTCAGTCTTTAGAAAGATGTGTGAGCGTGTGTGTGTGTGTGTCTGCAGAGGTCCAGTGTTCTGTCTGCCTCCAGCCACTGTCCATCTATTGCAACCAATGTTGAGTATTGCAGAACTTCAGTAGTCAAACGTTTGAATTGATTGGGAAAGTGTGCCCAATGGGGAAGTGCGTCCAAACTTTTAGCTGGTACTGTATGCACATTAGTTATTTTATACAGCACATTTCAATCAGTAATACTGCAAATCAGGCTGTAGCAACAAGCTATTTTAATTATTCTGCATGAGTTTCTTGATTAAACAATTAATTGCTCAGTTTATAAAACATGAGAAAACAAACTGCCCATTGTAATTTTGTAAACCCAAGGTAATGTCAAGTGTCTCCTTTTATCCGACCTACAGTTCAAAACCTAAATATATGCAATCTGTTGCAATGTAAGAAAATGCAACAAATCCTTATCTGACCCCACCACCAATTCGTAATGCACCAAATGGCTTAAAACATCAACACTGCTCACTGCACTAACTCTGTTCTGTGTGCTCAGGTTTGCATAGTCTAAGATTTACTGTCTGTCTTTGGTCAAGGTCAAGGTCAAAGTGTTTATTGTCATATGCACAGGTAGGAAACGTGTTTCCCTGTACAATGAAATTCTTAATTTGTGGCATTGATATGTCTTAAACACATTTTACATGTTGTTTCCTCCTCCAAACATTGGTGTTTTAAGTTTAAAAGCATCAGCTCTAAAGTGTCAGAAGTGGCTTGAGGCCCCACTGGTCACATAAAGAAAAGCTGAATTTGCTCAGTCATCAGGTACAGCTCGTGCATTTTTTTCAGCTGTCTGTAGATCTGGAGCTGTTCATCTTTCAGTCAATCTGCCTCTCAGATTGAGAGGATGTGGGATGTGTGGTTTCCTTTGCACAGTTGAGGAGTTGAAGTGTTGTCTTTTCCTCCCCACAGTCGCCAAGTGCTGCTCAAGGGGGATTTGCTGTACTTTTTCTCTATAATATTAATAATAGTAAGGTCTAGACTTTACTTTGTAAAGTATCCTGAGTTGACTTTTGTTGTGATTTGGCACTATACAAATCAAACTGAATGGAATTTAACTGAATTGCTTAGGCTGCCTACGGACATATTCCATATAATATTTATCTATGGACATTTATCTGTATGGTTAAAAGAAAAAACTTTCCTCATTCAGCCTAGGGTGTGGCTTATGCTATAAGGACATGCACCAACCCATGCAAGTTATAGTTTCTTGTTTTTTGTTCTTCACAAAAATATCAATATCCAAATAATGGTCACAGAACAAAATATCAAAATAAAAAGTCAAAATTAGCAGACCATTCTTCATCCAACTGTGTGTTTAGTAGGGAAAAATTAACTGCTTAATACCACATAATATAGATTTCTCAATAATAGAATGTCCTAGTTTCATGGCAACCCAGTCACACTCCCCCAGTGTAGCCCAACACATGCGTGTTTATCATCACTATTTTGAAAGAAAGCTACTGCATTTCTATACTGTCTAAACCAAATGACTGATCATGTAAATATGCATTCTAGCCTATTGGTAATAATATTTTAGTTTTCTATGTTTTAGAGAAGTCAAAACAAGACAAACACATACAGGCCAAACTAATAGTGATATACTCAGATTCTGTTTACAAAAACTGATAATCTGTTATAAAATGATTTCATTTCTACACAAAGAGGTTACTTGAAAGTCCGTATACAGTGCCTTGCGAAAGTATTCGGCCCCCTTGAACTTTGCAACCTTTTGCCACATTTCAGGCTTCAAACATAAAGATATAAAACTGTAATTTTTTGTGAAGAATCAACAACAAGTGGGACACAATCATGAAGTGGAACGAAATTTATTGGATATTTCAAACTTTTTTAACAAATAAAAAACTGAAAAATTGGGCGTGCAAAATTATTCAGCCCCCTTAAGTTAATACTTGGTAGCGCCACCTTTTGCTGCGATTACAGCTGTAAGTCACTTGGGGTATGTCTCTATCAGTTTTGCACATCGAGAGACTGAAATTTTTGCCCATGCCTCCTTGCAAAACAGCTCGAGCTCAGTGAGGTTGGATGGAGAGCATTTGTGAACAGCAGTTTTCAGTTCTTTCCACAGATTCTCGATTGGATTCAGGTCTGGACTTTGACTTGGCCATTCTAACACCTGGATATGTTTATTTGTGAACCATTCCATTGTAGATTTTGCTTTATGTTTTGGATCATTGTCTTGTTGGAAGACAAATCTCCATCCCAGTCTCAGGTCTTTTGCAGACTCCATCAGGTTTCCTTCCAAAATGGTCCTGTATTTGGCTCCATCCATCTTCCCATCAATTTTAACCATCTTCCCTGTCCCTGCTGAAGAAAAGCAGGCCCAAACCATGATGCTGCCACCACCATGTTTGACAATGGGGATGGTGTGTTCAGGGTGATGAGCTGTGTTGCTTTTACGCCAAACATAACGTTTTGCATTGTTGCCAAAAAGTTCGATTTTGGTTTCATCTGACCAGAGCACCTTCTTCCACATGTTTGGTGCGTCTCCCAGGTGGCTTGTGGCAAACTTTAAACAACACTTTTTATGGATATCTTTAAGAAATGGCTTTCTTCTTGCCACTCTTCCATAAAGGCCAGATTTGTGCAGTATACGACTGATTGTTGTCCTATGGACAGAGTCTCCCACCTCAGCTGTAGATCTCTGCAGTTCATCCAGAGTGATCATGGGCCTCTTGGCTGCATCTCTGATCAGTCTTCTCCTTGTATGAGCTGAAAGTTTAGAGGGACGGCCAGGTCTTGGTAGATTTGCAGTGGTCTGATACTCCTTCCATTTCAATATTATCACTTGCACAGTGCTCCTTGGGATGTTTAAAGCTTGGGAAATCTTTTTGTATCCAAATCCGGCTTTAAACTTCTCCACAACAGTATCTCGGACCTGCCTGGTGTGTTCCTTGTTCTTCATGATGCTCTCTGCGCTTTAAACGGACCTCTGAGACTATCACAGTGCAGGTGCATTTATACGGAGACTTGATTACACACAGGTGGATTCTATTTATCATCATTAGTCATTTAGGTCAACATTGGATCATTCAGAGATCCTCACTGAACTTCTGGAGAGAGTTTGCTGCACTGAAAGTAAAGGGGCTGAATAATTTTGCATTTAGTTCTTATGGCAAGCCAGGGACTTATTCTGTTTTCCTATTAGGTAATACATGGCAAGTTCACCTGTAGTTCTCCACAGTAAGGCCATCTAAAGTGCCTTACATAAAAAATTAAATGCATTAAGAAACATAAGACAATATAACAAGAGAATATTATGGAGCCTCTAAAGACCAAAAAGGGGTAGTTTATTTTAATCTTGTGTGCATAAGCTATTTTGTGTGCACAAGTTATTTGTCTTGGGAACAAGTTCGTGTAGGAACAAATTATCCTGTGCACACAAGACAACTTGGGCGCACAGGATAATGTTCCCATGAGATAACTTGTTTGTACAAGCTAAAAATTAAAAGAAAAACCCCTTTTGGGACTTTTGCACAATATAGAAGAGTAAACAGGATTTATTAGGAACAATTTAATGCAATCCAGTAGAGCTGTTATGCTATGATACATACGTTATATGCATATGTATGTACAATATGTTATGTATATATCTAGAATGTTCAGTTTTCCAAAACTGAAAGAGGTACTAATGTTCTGGAATTTAGGTCATAGCATTGGTGTTGTGCTGAACCCATTATACTGGGGAGTTTTTTTTAATAATCTGTCCCCTTCATACATGTAAATGGGAGTCTAGTAGTGCAGTACACTGCCATAACTGTGACCCCAGTAATACTGAACATGTAAAATAGAATACATCTCATTTCCAACAATGTAAACTGCAATTTGGATTATTGTATTGCAATAAATTGTTCCCCCTGTGCCTGGGTTTTCTCCGGGTGCCCCGGCTTCCTCCCACAGTCCAAAGACATGCAGGTTAGGTTGATTGGCAACTCTAAATTAGACTAAATCTGGCGTAAAGCATGACAAGTTTAGCATACGCATCATCAGCTGGGTGGCAACTGATGATGTGCTGTGGCGACCTCTAATGGGAGCAGCCGAAAGTACAATAAGTATTGCAACAAATTGTACCTAATAAAATTGCCACCGAGTGTACCTTTGACACTCACGTTGTTAAATTCGTTCCATTTTTGCTACAAGAGTGGTTTCCTGTCTATGCTAAAATCTCTGGGCATGTGTTGGTCAAATTACTCACCTACTGGGGTCCTTCTGGGGTGTGGAGGGTGGGTCACCACTGTTACTTGCACACCTGAGAATATGAATTTTTCTTTGTTAAACAAACACTGGAGTGGGTGCGGAAGTGTATCAATAAATGTTTGTAAAAGTGACCATTTCTTTTGAATAATCAGTTTATTAATGAGTTTAAGGCCACTCTGGACTGTGCAGAATTCATAGAGAGCAGAAAAAAACTAAGTTACATTGCCGCTGCTTTCAGTACTACCCTGTGATGATTATATTGTTGCTCAACTTATTAACATCAAACCAAGAGTCTAACCACATCAAACATAAAGTAGCTTAAAATAAAAACACAAACAGTAAATTATGGAGACAGTACATTGTGAATATAAGCTTCCTTTGTACATTTTCCTCAGAATGTCCTTCACATTTCCCTAGTTTTTATACAACAGTGAGCAGCGTAGCATATAGCAGATGGAAACTTTTAAAGTCACAAGAGTTTCCAGTTGTCAACACAGACATTTCAGCATGCTTCATAGTTTCTAAATGAGCACTGTTATGTATCATATCCACACTGTGACCCGCCTCAAGGCATCTCTGTCATGCATATGTAGTCAAAATGCTAGCACTGTGAGTGATTAAGGCCAAAGGAGATGTGTATGAATTCACATCAGAAATGATATTACAGTGTGTAGTCATCGATCCATGACAATAACAGGTAACAATCTCAGTGCTCATCTCACAACACACAGAAAGACTACTCTCCAAACTACTCTCATCCCTTTACTGAAAGACAACATGACTTACCATTCTGTGGTATGTAGGATTTGGGGAAATACACACACTGCTTTAAGATTCTCTGAACTGAAAAGAGTCTATGATCATTTATGGGAAGAAACAAATCACCTGTGCCTTAACACAAAACAGCATTACAGAAATCATTCCCAACATGTGGAGTACAACACTTTTTTTTTTTTTTTTTTTTTTTTTTTTTTTTTTTTTTTTTTTTTTTTTTTTTTTTTTTTTAAATCCATGCAGTCATCTTTGGTTTCAGCCTGTCCGTTCACCTGTCAATAAGGCCTATGCTCGTAGGAAGAAGGGACTGTCAATATTCTGGTGTAAACAATCAGATCTGTCAGAAGAGGAGGGCAGAGTCGAGATGCAGCAACAAGACTACTGTTGGGAAGGATGTTGACAAATCATTAAACTGGTTTTCTGAGTCAATACTGAAGTCACGGATGGTGATTACAAGTGAGAAACCGTCTTTAAAAGGTTTGAAAAAGAATAAAAAGTGAAAGAAACCAAGCCTGCTTCCTCACATTGGCCAGCCAATCTGCTGCAGGCAAATATCTTCAGCTTTACCAGAGGAGAAATTTAACAAAACACACTACCATATCATCAAATGTTAACAATGCATTCAGACATTACTTTGTGGGTTTTTAAATGATTACATCAATCCAAGATGTCACAGATTTCTTAAGACACAAAAGGACAAGCTAATCTTTTAACTTAAGTAAATAGCTGAAACACATTTACACTGTTCTCTGGTGACAACAGAAGAACAACTCTGACTGCCCATCAACAGCAATCAAAGATATTTGTCATGTTGTGCTGTGGACTCAAGCTACTGAACTAATTGGTTTGTCTAGAGAGATCAATTTGACTCCAATATCTTGAGCTTGCAACTGCAGCATTTACAGCTGATCTGCGCTGCAGTAACGATTTCTGTGCATGACTTTAGGACAAGGGCAAAAGATATATTTAAAAAATTACACATTATCATGGTGTAAATCATTGACAGAGCACACACACTCGAGGGACACAATTACATAAAGAGCTGTGTAGTACACTGTACACAATCAACATAGTGTAAAAGCTTTAAGTAAAAGAAAGCTTAAGCAAGACAGACTACACTTTGATGTGAATCAGAAGCCTGATCAGTATTACAGCAAAATGCTCAGTTTGATAAAGGCAAATGTACAAATACACACAAAAAGGAAAACTCAGTTGAATTGATATGCTGAAATAAAAGGCTGAAATGAATGCACAGATTACCACCAAGATAAATGCTACACAGAGGAACTGTACTTTGGCCTTGCTGTGAGAGCTACGGTAAAGGTAATTCAAACCCAGTTCAAAAACATTACCATGATATAGCCTTTTTTTATATACATAAGCCAAACTGAAGTAGAAAAATCTCTGCGTAGCAATCCTTTCTAAATGAAGGCCCAGATATTTTCACACAAACAGGATATGTGCACTGTTATGTCAAAAGCAGTCATAGTAGTAACAGCAACACAAGTTCTTTCCTTCAGTACCCACTGTAGCAGCTTCACATACTCAACTGGAAACAAAAATCCTTCACCGTTTTCAATGGCTCCGTTGTGGCACAGTGTGACTGCTGGCAACTGCAGCTACTGCACCATTAAACCCAAAATACTAAATGATGTAAAGTACACCTAAGAAGCCAAAAAAAAAAAAAATGATTCTAAGGCATCACAAGGTTTAACCAGCGAACCCAGCGCTGTTGGTACTGTTGGTATATAGTATAACCTCAGAGTCCAACTTTTACCCTTCTCTCTTTGCTGTAGCTCCCTTGGAAGAATAATCAGTGATATAACAGGACCGTGGGAACCAAGGTGGAGAGCTGTCACCTAAAGGCTGAGAAATTCATATCTATTGTTTATATTTTTAATACATCGGGCGTTTTAATCACCCAAATGAGTGACTGACTATCCACAGGTAGTAAGATGTTGATTCTAAATCCTCCACAAATTGATGAAAAAGTTTAACATGAGGAAAAAAGCCGAGACCCCTGAGGAGAGTCACTACCACCCTACAGCATGAACTGGCAGGATTACCCAACTGAAATAATGCCAGAGTGAAACATGATTGGCGGTCTCTTAGGGTACACTATTACTCTGAGTGGCCCTTTTTCCTGTTTGGCTGGGACTTCGGCTGCAGGTTTGCTTGTAGCTTTGGCAGGGGGAAGTTGTGCTGGAGGAAGTGGCTAGAGGCCGTGTTCAGTGCCAATGTTGACAGTGATGTTGGTGTAGAGGGGCAGGTACTGTCGTGAAATGATCTCATATTCTACTGTGTTCATGCCATCCATTTTCCAGGTCTGACGCGTCTTGGCCAGCATACTGAACCTTATGATGGAGAACAAAGACTGAGCAGTGAATACTTAAGCATAACTTTATACTTTACTTCTACAGTTAAAAACAAAAACACTGCAAGTATTATAAGTATTATTTCTGCTAAGATCAAGCTGCAGTTTGTTTCCCAAATTTCTGCAGGCAACGTAAAATCAAATGTGCGATGCGTTTACTGTACCTCTTCGGGTTCACATCATTTCCTTTGTCCAGCTTGTGTTTAATCATCTTGTAACGGCCAACCTTCAGCGACGGACGAGTGATATACATCCCTGCCAAAGATACTCTGAAAAGAAGAGAAACATCATCCTTTCACACTTAATTTGGTTCAAGAGAACATCAACTAAAACAACAAACTAAACTATTGATCCTGCATCTATAATAAAGTTGGAAGTTGCTGATTTTCCTATAAACTTTTTAAGCCTGATCTACAGTACTCTGTGTTCATGACATAAGTAGCAGCTGCTCGAGGCACAGCCACAGTTTTAAAACTAGTTTGTGTCTCTACTGAATGACCTGTACGTTTTATGGCAATATAAACAGCTTGATTAGGGTTTAGTATCAATGCCATCAAGTGATCTACAAAAAAAAAAAAATTCCAACTTCTCCACCAGGCAGTGAGCTCAGCCTTAAATCAAACAGTGTCAGTGTCGGACTGGCTACAGGTGCATTATTTCCACAGTAGGACCGCTCATCCTAAAGAGCATCCAGGCTAAATTATTCTCACCTGACTCCAATATCATCATCCTCTCCACCCCAGCCCCAGTAGTTGTTGGGAAAGCCGTTCATTTTGAGGTAGTGAAGTGGCGTCAGAGCTGACACTCCTCCAAAGTACATCTTGTACGGAAGCCTGGAAGGCAATAACAATCACAGAAACAAAGTTAAGTATGTGCAATGAGCCAACCCTTCATTCACAGAGAAGAAAGGACATACTTGTAACCAAACTTGTCCATGGCAATGGCTGCATGCTTGGGGTTGGTGTCGCAAGTGTACAAGTTGCGATCGTCCTCTGGAATGAGGTCCACATCATGGAAGAAGAGACAGTCCCAGTCTTCTTCCCTCATGGCTTCCCGGAATCCAACGTTCATCAGCTTGGCTCTGTTAAAAGTGTAGTTTCCAGCCTGTGGTGCAAAACCAATAAAATAATCATTCAATATTCTTTTACTCTCTAGAACCTATTTATGATATGTGTTAAATTATATGTTTATGTTCAGTCATATTTCAAATATGCTATTTAACTGACCTGCTGATCACTGACTAAAAGTCTCTACATCACACAAGCAATTCATTAGCAGTAATTAACAGGAAGTGTACTATTACCATTGTCTCCATTTTTTACTTAATCATATTGTACTTTCCTGGAAGCATCTGAGGAAACTGTCTGGAAATTACAAACCAGTAAAATAATGCTGAAATATTCATTAACATCCATGAACTAGCAAACCTTCTGAATATACTGTTTAACAACAAAATGTCCTGTACATTAACACAGGCTGACATGCTGAGGAAAATCAAGCTGAAACAGATTCATTGATAAGTAGTATTTTTAAAAACTTAGGGAAAAAATGGCTTCATAATTTTATTTTAGTCAACAAACATGCATCATGTTATCACAATTTTAAAAAGCTCAAGCGATTAAACAACATTAAATTAAATAGATATTGTGCTCATCATGCATCATATCTTCAGGTCTTGGTCAGATGTTCATTTCTTGATTCATCCTAAAAATGCAGCAGTCTTTTTTTTGTAGGTATTTGCTAAGAAAAGACAAGACAAATCATACAAAGCATGACTCAACAATAGGTATTGTTGGGTTTTTCCTCTATATAAAGAGGAAAACTCTTGAGATTATTTTGTGTGTGTAATTTGGCACTATACAAATAAAAGCTGAACTGAATTGAACTGAACTGTAGTTGGTACCAAAGGAAACTACACACAGCGCATACAGAGCAAATTAAAGAAATGATTTTAAATATTAGAAAACAACCTTATGTTTCTGCCAAATGTGAAACTTATAATTACAAAAACAAGAAGCAAAGTATTACTTAAATCCCTCCTTTATGAATCTTCCTTTAGTGTAAAATATATGACTTAGTGGAGTGAGTTTCACCTGGTGAATGACATAAATCCCATAGCTGAGCTGTTGTCTCTGCAGAAAAGGATGCAGATAGTATAGCAGAAACTTCAGGTGGTGTTCTCTTTGTCTGTGGGGAATGACAATGGCTGTTCGGTGCCTTGCCTCACAGCCCGGCGGCCTATAGCGTCCTCCGCGTACCACCAGCGGATTTTTCCTCTGCACCTCTGATATAGTGAGCCCTGATGGGAAGCTGATGTGGATCGGCCCACCTGTGAACAGAAATCAGTCTGCTGTCATTACCTGTAGGAAACAGGATATAGAGTGAAGGCAAATAATCTGGTTAGAGTATGAGAGCCTATGATTTGAATGGACAGAATGAAGCATTTGGTGCTCACAGTACAAAAACTGTCACCATCTATTTGGATTGTTAACCCACAAAAAGCAACAAAACTAAGCCTGCTTTGACAATGCATTCTACTTAGACAGAATAAACATTAACTGGGATAAGACTCAGTTTGAAAGCTTGAACAGATGACTTTTGTTGTGATTTGGTGCTATACAAATAAAATTGAACTGAAAATATATATCATGTATGCACCATCTGCCATTTCATAGACGGAAGCATTACAAAACATATTAGAGAAAGTAGTGATGAAACCTACAACAGAACACCACCACCACCAATCACCAGCCAGCAGCTGATTTTGAATGACTCTATTCCTAATAGCACTACGTCCCACAAACTGAACTTACAGTATTGTTCAAAATAATAGCAGTACAATGTGACTAACCAGAATAATCCAGGTTTTTAGTATATTTTTTATTGCTACATGGCAAACAAGTTACCAGTAGGTGCAGTAGATTCTCAGAAAGCAAACAAGACCCAGCATTCATGATATGCACGCTCTTAAGGCTGTGCAATTGGGCAATTAGTTGAAAGGGGTGTGTTCAAAAAAATAGCAGTGTCTGCCGTTGACTGTACAAACACAAAACTATTTTGTACAAACGTTGTTGTTTCTAGGATTTAGTAATCCTGTGAATCACTAAACTAATATTTAGTTGTATGACCACAGTTTTTTTATAACTGCTTCACATCTGTGTGGCATGGAGTCAACCAACTTGTACTGCTATTATTTTGAACAATACTGTATACATTGGTCAGATTTGTAGTTCTAAAAGGAAATGTAAGAAACACTGTGACCCATTTAAGTTCCCTTTCAACTCTACTGAACAAGAGTCAACGTCTTAACATGCTGACTCAAACTGAAGCCTTTTGGGAAAGTAGAAAAACCAAACCAATTCCAAAGTGCATAAAAATATAGGACACACCTGAAGTAGGAAAAAAAACAAACAAACAAAAAAAAAACGACCCTAAATAAAAGGTGCCCCTATACAACAGCAGACACAGCATGACAGCAAAATGGATAAGTAGGTAACCAAAGCCACCAACTTTTACAATAAACTCTTGACTAAAGAGGGACTTTATATTCACAGGAGGACACTGTGCTGCCATCTGTAACTCCTGACAAATATTAAAAATAATATACTATTGGGCAAACCTGCTTCTGTTCATAGATCAATGCTGTGTTTAAAGAATGAGACAGATACTAAGGCACTGATGTGCACTATGGAGTGAAGCAGAAATAGCAAGATTACTCACCTGTCAAAGGGGATGTCTTAGGGCAGTAGGGCATGCCATCTCCATGGCTAAGAGCTTTGGAGAGGTGGGAGAGGTTGGCATACACATCGCCTCCGATGACACCAGCTGACGTGTGGTTGCGGCCTGACACACCAGTGGTGTCAGGCTTGCGGAAGATGCGGATGAAATAGGTGACCCTCTTCTGGTATCCCTCTCGAGACAGCAGCGCCATGACCACCAGCTGGATGCCCAGGAACATGAAAAGGTAGCGCCATTTGGACTGGATACTGATCATGGTGACAGCTGTAAGACGTCAAAACAATAGAGGGTCGGAAGAGGCAGTGCAGGACGTCCCGGTGGTCTTGGGCAACTTGATGCTCAGTGATTTAGGGCTGGGTGTAAGTTAATGCTTCTCAAGTAGAAACAAAATTCACAATAGTGATGACTGAACTGTCTATTTGATAGTTGTTGGTGTTGTGGCTGTACCTTTTCTAAAATATGGCATCACATATTGAATGTAGCAGCTACTTTAAGTCGAGTTACTCGCTATAATCTGTGAAGATATGGAATTTCAATATGAAGTGAGATGAGTAAACAAACTAAAGTAAAACAAAAAAGGCACTTTTGGTCAGCTGTAATGGAAAGAGTCTACCAAGAGGAGGGGGAAATAGAAAAATATTCTAAAATAAGGGGAAAAGTCTTATTCAAATATATAATTTTCACAGCATTCCTTGCTGCAGGTCAGTTTGTGGTAAATTTCTCCAAAGTTGACTGCTGGTCCAATTCGTAACTGTTGTGGGGTGATAATACCAGTCCCACATCATGTAGTTTCACCTCTGGTGCTTTCCATCCATTGCCCTGTGAAGCTCATTCTCATCCAGTCAAATAAATGGCAGCATCAGTGTCTCCCACTCACTGTCTCTTCCTCTCTTTGTGACCTTTATGCTGCCTTCTGTTCTCCCTCATGTTCAGTCCTGAGGGAGGCCTCTGCAACAACAGCCGCCATGACAAAAAGGAGCATATGCCACCATAAAGGGCCTATACTTTACAGAGGATTACACGCCTTCCATCGACTCACTGCCTGACTGGCTGGAGAGAAGGGGGGAGTGGACCGTGACCAGTGTGGGCCTGTGTTTGAGTATGTGACTGTATAATTGTAGGGGGGAGGGTTTCAGTGGAGAGTCAGGCTGAGAGAAAAGGAAATGTGGAGGAGGACAGAGTTTTGAGTCCCACTGCTATTGTCCCATATGCAATCCACAGCTCTAAGCAGTTCACTGGGCCAACAGCCTCTAGACTCACTGGATGGACAGGAATCGGACCAATCAGTCCAGCATGGCTCTGAAAGACAAAAAACAGAGGAGAGGGGACACCCTTTAGTTTAAATTGCTAATATCACTGATTTTGTGCTTAGACCATAATGGTTTTCACATAAAAACAATGACAGTGTGCAATACAAGCCCAGGAAATGAATTGTGTATGTTTTGATGGAAACTCAACAGCACAGTTGGAAATCATTGACTAATTCAGTGCAGATGTCTCCCCCATCACTGCCATGTGGATCCAACTTCCTAACAGAAAAGCCAACAAACTCAATGGCCCTGTTGCTATAGGTCACTGCAATGCTGTTTGCGCCGATCTGCATAAGCCCTAGCCCTGCTCTGCTGCATTATCCAACACATTCTTACTTGGAAATCAATTAGTGCTTGTTAAAGTAGCCAGCCTCAGACCACTAATCCTAATCCCAATCAATGCTACAAGACCAGTTTAGTGACAGGTAGAGAGAGAAAAGGGGAAAAAAAAAAATAGTTAAAATAACAAGAGCAGCTGCCGACCTCCCACCTACACATACCATTACTGATTTCATAGCTTAGACTTCCTTCCCAGTTGTTTAATTTTGCTGCACCAAAAGAAAGGTCTAAAACCATACAATACACAAGTCACTCCCATCATGTAGTGACGTACAGTATGTGCACTTTTATAGAAAGAAAGTCACTTTCGGCTTTTCCCGTTTAGGGGTCGCCACAGCGAATTGTCACACTGCCGACTCGCATGCTGACATTCGGCACGTGTTTTACGCCGGATGCCCTTCCTGATGCAACCTGGATTCGCACCCAGGGCACCGCGGCGAGAACGCTGCGCCTTAACCACTAGCCTGTGTACTATCTTTTATAAAACCAGAAAAAACGAAGTCTGCTGGGGGGAGAATAACCTGTTTCATACCTACTAATGAAGGCTATGCATCTTTTGGAACAGGAAGAAATGGTCTTAGTTATAAGTTTGATGTCCAACACATTAAGTTTGATCTTGTGTATATTCTTCAATGAAGCCTGGAGTTGTGCAGCATTGGTTACTCTGTTTATTATCTAAATTTTGCCAGGCCAATTGGTGTAAGCTCTGCAATTTTAAGTGAAGTCATTATTTTGTTCAGTTGAGTTTGTAATTCAAGTAACTTGATGCTTAAATTCCTATTAAATATATAGTGATTGAAAAACAAAGTTTGACAATATTTTTGGCAATACTGCCAACACTTATTAGTCTTTATAATTTATAAAAAGTCACTTTCCTCCATATTATGTTAATGTATAGTTTAAAAAATGGTCTGCAATGCATTGTAGTTTAATAACTGACCATATGGATAATACATTAGACATAATAATACCTAACAGAAAATGGTTAAGCCTACAGCCCAGGTTGCTACGACTGAAACATTCAGCTAGTCCGACACAGATATGTTGATGGCATCTGACAAAATCCTGCCTGCTAAACTGTACTGTTCATGCATTTCAGCATTTTGCTTGGTCAGCCGACTGCTGTCAAAACATTTTACTAACCGTCTGATGCTCTTTCATGCTCACTCAGATTAATAATAATGATTAAACCATGCAGGTTTTAAGGACCAACATGGGTGGGAAGCTCAATGTGGTGCGCAAGTTTGGACTGCTACATGAATTAGGATGACAACAAACCCCCTAATCCCCCGGGACAGAATTCAAATTTACACCCTCTTTCAATTCTCCCATACTGCAGTATCATATTCATCTGTAATGACATATACAAATGTCTTCACCAAAGGTAGAAATGGCTGTGCTCTAGTGTTTGAGGGCCACATTGTGCTTGGACTAGCTTATACAGTGAGAGAACTTGGCAGAAGAAACCCCCTTCTGCAAAGCACAGGCACTGACTAAACATGCATATAAAAGAGATCCAGTGACTAGATTTATCCAAATCCTTCTGTGTGACTTAAAAGCCTGAGGATAAGGAGTGAACCAAAAAGAGAAGGACAAAGTAAACCAAGAGGAGCTGGAGGGGGAGAGGAAGAGCAGCCAACAGTCTGATTACACTATGTGCTTTTGACTTCAATGTCTCTTTTGCATGCATACCCCTTCTCTCTACAGTCAGAATTTAAGAAGAAGCCATTTTGGCATGATATAACATACTCCAGCATACCAAAGCAAGCCCTTTCTTATCTTATTCCCATCACCCCTGCTCTCCTGTTATTTTTTTTTACTTCATTGTGCAATGCGTGTATGTGATGGCACATTAAAACTGGCAAATGGGACTTTTTCCTTTTCAGCCAATGGGACATTAATCTTGCATACATGAGGCATATTCACACACATGCAAAAGGAGCCAAAATGGCTAGCACAGGGGTTAGAATGGACAACAGAAGAAAAAATAAAAGTGGAATTATAGGAGTTTGAGGTATATTTAGATCATCATCAAGGGAGCCTACTGTCAGCACTGCTGTTCAAATCCTGAAGGGATGGCAAAAAAACTCATGGACAACCCACTGACAGCCCCAGAGGAAGATAATCAAGAACCAGACTAAGCCACCGTGGGGGTAACCACAGAGGAGGTTTACCTAACCAGACTTTCCTACTGAGCTTATATTAGTGCTGGGCCACGTTTCTTTTTTCCATTCCCTCATATTTTCAACAGCAACAGTCATTTATTACCTGTCATGGGTCATTTTACAGTTGGTTATTATCTGAGCCAGGAATTCCAGGCACAGCTGGTTCACATCACAGACACATCCTTGCTTCAGTACATGCTATTTTATTATTAAAAACAGACTGCAACTACCTTCAAAGCAGTGTTTTGACTGTGTTACTATATAAAAAGGAAAGAAAAGCTATGACGTATGGACTACCTTAGTCCTCTGGGGTAACCACCACCTGTAAAGCAAAAAGGACAATTTACTAAGGCCAATTATAAAGACAAAAAAAAAAGATAAAAAAAAATACTTGACACTTGTGCACAGATTTTTACCAAAAAGCAGAAAAAAAAACCCAGAGGCTAGAAAATCTTATGACAAACTTAGATTAGCCATCACTTTCTGGTAAAGGCCTTAACCCCAATGAAGCACAAAGTAAAGCTCTGAATTAGAGGATGATTGATCACATCTGCCTGAGAGTGTCATCAGTTTTATATGTGACAACCCACTGAGGATGAGCCAGCACTTTAGTCTTTAGTCTTAAATGTGTGACTTTCCTGTTAAATCTGGTAAACCCTACTGTTAGTAGAGGGAAAATCCATAAAATTCCACCATTTACATTTCTATACATTTTGTAAGATTAAACTCTATATTCAGTTGCATATGCTGTAGACTGAGACTGAACTCGGACAGCTGCAAATGATTTTATTAATGTGTATCTGCTACTGGAGAATAAGAATTAATCAAATGAGAAATGAGACAGTCAGGTGGTGTAATGTCCAGATCTGTGGCTGCTAAAGACTGCAGGGAGAGCTGAGATGGAAAAGACAGCTGTAACTGTTTGGACTGAACTGCTGTTTTCTTTGAATAAATAATCTGAGTCGTCTCAGAGGTTAAAGAGGCTAAGAAATTTCAATCTGAAATTCCAAAAGTTTAAGATAGGATTTTATTTGAGAAAACAGCCTGTAGAGTTTTTTTCTGAATTCATTTCATGTCCTGCCCAAAGCTCAGTCATTCAGACTCTTTGAATGCAAATAAGGAGTTAGTCAGTGTGACCTGTTCAGATTGTTTTAAAGCCGACATAAAACGACAAAACTCAGATAACAATAGTGGCAGTTTGGTTTCTCATTATGTTTTAAGGTCTCAGTGGAACCATCAATTGCATGCAATGAATTTAAGACAAGTCTAAAATCTGACCTAATTCTAGACTGCCAAAGCCAGCATATAGACCCTGACACCAACCAACAGGAAAATGTACAATGTCATGGTTGAAACAGCTGGGTAACAGAGGAGTTGATGTTAGCATTGTATTTTTTGTTTGGCATATATTATTAGACTCCATTATATTTATATTTTGTCTGTTCAATTTAAAATGTTTGAAACACATGGGCAAAGCAGTCATTTTCATAAAAAAACAGTAAGAAAATGGGATTATTCAGAAAAGAGGCAACATGTAATAAGGAGGTAATAAGAAGAGAGGTACGGAGAAAGTGTCTACAGAAAATGAATATGCAGTGAAAATGCACAAAGCAATGTTAGTAATAATATTAAAGTGAAAAAAACAAGCCTATTTTATCAAAAAGCACTAGACACTGGCATGCATTTGTCAATGATCCTAAAGACATCGTTAAAGAATACGTTTATTCTGACAACTGTACCACATCCTGTTGCCTCAAGTGTCCGTGTACTGTTCTGTGTGACTTAAGATGGTACACACACACTGACATCTGACTCAGAGCAGAGTCATTATACAAAGCCTGGAATGAAAGTATTTACATACTTTGCCCTAATGTTGGCCTCAGTGAAAATTGCCCAGCTCTGTAATCAACACCAATAGATAGACGAATACAAGATAATCACATCCTACTGATGTAGGATATTGTCACGTATAGTGGGCAGACCAATCACGATAATCTAGGTGCCTGTGCATGTCTCTCATATCTTTGTGAGTTGCTCAGTTCACTAAAAACATGACTGTTTTGGAGAATGCCCTTAACAGCAATAACATGAAGATAAAATTCTCCTTGGACACACCCAGTTTCGTTCACCATGTTGCAGTAAGAAAACTCAGGCCTCATACATTATACTTCATTTGGTGTGTTGTCCAATCATGCAAGTACTGTGGCTTTCTCTCCATCACAGTCATAGGTATGCCTGAATGAAAATGTGAGGAACATTACCCTATGTGTATTTACACAGAAAACCATCGCCTTAACAGAAACAGCTAGGGACTGGCTGTATCCACAGCTGGAAAACTGGTCTGTCCTTCCTTAAAGCCCATACGGTGAGAACTGATGAGTGTAAGCTGAAGCATTGACCATGCAATACCAGGCAATGAAACAATGTGCAAACGTGCCCTGAGAAAAGAAACGTCTGCATAACAACGTGTGCCAGTGCCCTTGTCATGGCAACCCATCCTGAGCCCTGGCCATTCATTGTGGGTGCAGCTGGTGCATGTCTCTATGGCTGCTCCCTCAAGTCTGATTCCATTGGGCCAGACTGCTGAACAGAGGGGAAAAATCATCACATCACTCTCCTCTTTCCTCCCACTTTTTTTGTTCTCATTTTTCTGCCCTTGCAAACAGAGTATCACTAACCTCAGACTTTATCCAACCCATTAGGGACAGTCAATTATCTCATTACAGTAATTTCCAGTGGGTTGCAAAGATAGCACTGGCAACCATGGAGACAAGAAAATCTCCATGTGGACCTAAAACCCAAACAAACTGGAGCAACAAGCTACACACGAAAGACGAGAGCTGGTGCCACGGATCTTCTCACATTTAACCTATTAAAATAATACTTACAGCTAATACAAACAATTACAACTGATATTATCCAGTCTGAAAAAATGATTTAAAGTTTGATATTGTATCAAAAAAAAAAATATTTATTTTAGAATCTCATTATCAATAATGTGATATCTTTAATTTGGATATTAAAGATTTTATATAACATTTGGCCCAACCTAAACTGAGCGAGGTGCCATGGTATGGCTCAAAAAATATACTTACACCAAACTAAATAGTTTTTATTTAGTAATTTTAAGACATATTGTAATTTTGGGCTCCAGTAGCATGTGATAGTTGTTTGACAGTTTTTAACTGAGTCACATGAGTGAGTTGTCATAAAACTGTCATTTATGAAAAACATTTCTTAGAGCAATGTGTAAGATGATACAATAATATTGTAATACAAACACCAATGACCTAACCCTGTCACAAGATATACATCTTACAATATTATTGTATCATCTTACACATTGCTCTAAGAAATGTTTTTCATAAATATGTATATCTTTCATAAATATGTATATCTTGTGACAGGGTTAGGGTTGATGTGACGTTTAACCAAGAAGTTACACCCAGTTAGACCCTTATATCTTGTTGATGTTTATGTGATCAGGGTAATTCTTTGCCACCAGCTACGAATGAAGTTCAGAGGAGGGGACTCCATGCAGAGCCTTTTGTTCTGCTGCCTTGGGGATATAGGAGAATATGAAGAACGAATAGACGTTAGCTAGAAGTTGAAAAACTATCTGTTGGAAGTAAAGCGACTCCTGTCATAAAGTAACATGAAACTGCTTTAAACAATGAACATTTTCAGCACTACCTAACATCTTACCTTTAACGAGTATTTGGCTATTAATAAAGGGAGTTGTTCGCCAATTCTTGTGCAACTCGTTACAAAGTTTTTGTATCGCTTTTGGGAGTTTAGCAATGACGCTGACGTGACAGGCAATTAAACTTTCAAATGTTTTGTTCATGAAAAGTTGCAATGAATTCTTCAAACAATAGACTAACATTAGCTCGATAAATGTCGGGTGTGTAGCAACTCTTCTGTTAAGTAAAATGAATCATTTCGAACAAAAGCCAGATAAAACTTGTCTTTCAGTTGTTTTGACCAGCGTGTAAACAAACAGACGTTTAGCTTAAGCAGTTTATTATAGTTATTCTTTACCGCGTTTTGTATCACTAAGGGTTTTAGTTTCACTACTGCTAACACTACCGTCAAGTTTCAGCTGTTGTGTAACTGGACACATTTAACTAGCTACTCAAAGCAAGAGACAGGTTAATTAAACAACACTTTTAAACCAATAATCCTGTAAACAAGATAGCATTAGTGTTCTCACAACCTCCAAGTAACGGGAAAAGACGAGCCAGAGGGAGCCGAGCTAGCCACTGCGGGTTAACTGACATTGGTTAGCAGGCTAGCTAACGTTAGCTTTCCACCACATAAGAATATACACAGTGCTGTTATCAATGTGGGTTATCAGTATAACGTTACATGACTGTTCATTCTTACCACAGGGGCTGCTTCTGTTTCAGGGCTGGGTAAAGAGCTGTTTGTCGTCGATATTCTCAACAACACCCTCGCTTCTCTGTATTTCCGATATGTTTAAGTTGATGGTGTGTGAACGCTATAATAAGCTGTGGCCACTACTTTCGAAGAGCGAATCAGCAGAGTCGATGTCGCACCTTTCTCCTCCCCTTCAATGGAAATCTGAACCTACACTTTGTACTCTCCAAAAGAATAACCACACATTCGCTTTTGTACACGCGTTAATTATTAACACTTTTATGGGTGGCTGTTCTAGTAGTATCTATGTAGTAGTTTTAGTGTATTCATTTGATCTGTTTTTGTATTAATTGTATTTTGTATTTATTGTAAGCCCTCTTTTTTTATTCTATGGACTCCCGGTCACTATATATGGATGTTAGACCGGTCACAGGTCCAGGGGCCCAAGGGGTCAGAGGGGCTCAGGGAATACTGAAAGTACTGTTAACCTTTCTCTTGGAAACTCAATCAAATGTCTACAAAGCAACTACAAAAAGCCACAAAATGAAGAAAACAAATGCAAAACAACTACAAAGAGGAACAAAACCACTCAAGTGATAAAAATGACTGAAACAACCCCAAAGATATCAAACAACTACAAAATATGCAAAACAACAAAAACACACACAAAACAGATGTAAGACATCTAAACAGTAGACATAAAACAAGTAAAAGTATGTTCAAAACTACTACAATAAGATGCAAAATGAGTATAAATTATCACAAGTCAATCTGTGAGGGTTAGAGGTTTTTTACATGTCTACGCCCAAGGGCCTATTGTCTCATAATCTGTCCATGACTGTGTCCATAATAAAGGTGGATGGCTCATGATGATGGTGGTGATGATAATTGCATTAGTAGTAGTTTGGCTGTGGAGATAGTGGTACTATTTCACTGACTGTGGTTCAGTGGGTAGAGCAGTCATCTCCCAACCGGAGGGCTGGAGGTTCGATTCACGGAGCCTGCAGTCCACATGTTGAAGTGTCCTTGGACAAGACACTGAACCCCCAAGTTTCCCCTGATGGTTATAGCCATCGGTGTGATTTGGTGCCACAGATGGCTTCCTCGGTTCTGTACCGGAAACAAATTCCTTGTGTGTGTAACATGCTTGGCCAAATAAAGATTATCCTTATCCTTAATAAACTACAGTAACATTAGTAGGTGAGAGTTTATCTACATATGTCAGCCTTGTGATAAACTGACAACCTGTTCAGGGTGTACCCCACCTCTCACCCAAAGTCATCTGGGACTGGCTCCAGAATTTGGCATTTCAGTGATGACCAGAGCCCCTTCAGATAAAATCCTTTTCAATCCACTCTGGTGAAAACCAAACAATTGATCCTTTGCTGTTGTTCACAACTTTCAGCAAACAAAAGATGACTGGGCCTATAGGTTTAACTGGTCGTGTCACATTCACCAAAAAAAAAAAAATATGTTGCAGGTTATAAAATAGTTTTGGGCCCCATGGTCTGATTATGAACACAGAGGTGAAGTGAATAACACTGACTATCTGTTACAGTGGCACCTGTCAGTGTGTGGGGTATATTAGGCAGCAAGTGAACATTCAGTCCTCAAAGTTAATGCATTGGAAGCAGGAAAAAGGACATGTGTAAAGGATCTGAGTGACTTTGACAAGGGCCAAGCTATGATGGTGAGATGACTGGGTGAGAGCGTCTCCCACACTGCAGGTCTTGGTGGGTGTTGTTGGTCTGCAGTTGTTAGTACCTACCAACGGTGTCTAAAGAAGGACAGACGGTGAAATGGTGACAGGGTCATGGACACCCACGGCTCATGGATGATGAGGTTGACCTACTGTAGATTATACTTTTAACTTCCATTAAATGGTTGAAAATTAGAAATACTGTACATTGGTCTCTATGAAGAGAAAGAGTCCGGTCTCTGTCACACCTAGAGTGGTGAGGCTGTTGAATTGGTGTAAAAAAATTCTCTCTAACTCGTCCTCATGACCACAGCTTTCACTCCTTTTACATGAGTTTTCCACTGAATTGTAGACACATCTGTGCTCGTCCTAAGAGTATAACTGTGGAAGCAAATGGATTCACAGAAGATGCACAGTGAGCTGCAGCGTGACACGAGTGCCAACAAACTGCCACATTGACTCCTATGTAAACAGTATGAGGCAGGTGGTCATAATGTTATGGCTGATTGGTGTATTCTGATATTGTTTAAAAACTAATAAGTTCTAGAACTGTGCAAAACTTTAAAAGCAAACAAAAACTGCACATTTCATACAGGACATTACATTTCATCTAGGTATGTAACAATTATTTACTTTTTATGAATTTCATCTTAATTATAATATGCTTACATACTTGCTTTCAAAAGCAAGTGCCAATTTTATAATTAAAAAACAGAAATACTGTATGTGTAATAAGATGAAATTATCAACAAACAGTTTTTACTCTGGTTGCCAGTAGTGTTGCTTTCGTCAACAAAAATTATGACTAAATGTCGTCAACGAACCTTTACCGTGTGACGAAAACGAGACGAGACACAACGAAAATGCTGGTCGTGTGACGATGACTATAACTAAATGTATAATGCAATATCGTTGACAAAAATAACCGAGACTAAATGTGGTTCACAAAATAAAAACTATCCCAAAATGTCTTCATTTTCGTTGACCATGACGAGACGAAATCACACAAAATGTGTATTGGATGTATCCTTGAGTCTATAAGGTAACAATAATATAATAAGATAACCTTGTTTGAAATGGGTTTGGCTAAAAGAAACTTTTGGTTTCCTCTATACTACTAGGTACTTATACTATATTGACTGGGTTAAATAGAGCAGCATTACTAAAAAGAGACTAAAATACAATTTTCATCGACTAAAACTAGACTAATAAGAGTATGAACGTGACTAAAACTAATAAAAACTAAAATGACAGCTTCACACAAAGGCTAGACTAAAACTAAAATTGAAACAGGCCGCCAAAAACAACTCTAGTTGCCAGTGCTCTGGATTTGATATTGCTTGTGTTTTTGCAAGGACAGAGTTAAATAAAATGGCAGTCCAACCACCTCTGTACCAGCTATATCCTTTCAAGCTCTCAGCAGCTCAAACCAGCATGGATGCACTGGTGGCAGCATTGTGGTACAGACTCTTCCCTGGACAGTATTTTGGACCATGCCACAGGCTTGATCAAATCTTTGCCAGGCTGTCCTGCCAGCCAGAACTGGCAACCCTGCGACTATGTCCCTACTACTTTGACCAGGTCACTTACAGTCTTCCTCACAGAGACGAAGTGAAACACAAGTGAGTACCACTACTTTCCTATATAATTTCTATACCATGGCATATTCTCATGGTTTCCAAACTTCCGTGAAACCAACGACTGCTTTTGTACCACCAGGCAGAGCTTAAATTTCTTATCAAAATAGTCACTAATGTCCTTTCATTCAGCTCAAATATTACAATAAATATAAATCACTTCCTCAAGGGACTCAGTCCATCACCCATCTAAAGTATTACTGGACAAAGTTGTGTGCAGTGTAGCTTGGTGTGTTTTTGTTTTACTAATACTGCAGCTGGGATGTTATTGTGGCCTGAAGGGAGAGCTACAACCTGAGGCTGCGCTGCTTCGACTCATGGGTGGGCTTAAAACAAGAACACCAGAGGACTATTGAGAAGCATGGAGGACGGCATTTAAGGCCTACCCAAGAAGCATGGTTCAGCACTGGCATCTATTTAAGTCGACTTTGTCAGCTCCAAGATCTAACTACTCGCAGGAGTATATCCACAGAACAGTACATTCAACTGATGTATGGCGACCACTGCTAACTGCCATCCACCTTAGGTTTTGTCTCACAGCTTTTAAATAAACATCTAAATTATCAACATGAATGCTGAGCATTATGTCTGATGTTGTAATGATACCAGTATATATATATATATATATATAAAAAACATGTGCCTAGCAGATATGGCTGATTTTTGACAAATATGTTTCAAGTTAATACCAATTTTAATCACACAGATTTTATTCAAGTAATCAATTCCACCCTTAAGCCAACCTTTCCCACACTCACTGCCTCAAAATGTTGGGCAACAAATTCTGAGTAGGTGTTGTCAACATGCTGCAACATTTCTCGACAGAACATTTTTCTGGCAGGAAAAGGCACCCAGTGTGAAGAAGGTGTGGATAAAGGTCAGGCAAAGCAACTATAGTCTTACAGCTGATGTAATTGCTACACCCAAAACTCAATGATTGCAACTACTCTAAGTCAGACACCACTGGCTTTATCGGTTTTTATTATCAATCTGTTGATTAGTTTCTCAATCATTTGGTCCATAAATTCTCAGATGTTGGGGAAAAAAGTAAACCTCAACTGACATCTTCAGACTGTTTTGTCTGACCAACCAACTTAATAAGAGTTAAGAAAATAAGCCAGTATTCACATTTTAGAATCTCAAATCAGGGAATTTTTACTTACTTAAATGCTTTAATCGATTGATGTGAATAGCTGCTTAAATTTGTCAGTCAACTTTTTTTCAATAGTTACGCCTGTAATCACAACTGCTGTGAAAAAAACCTCACTGGTGCAAGTTTTATCATCTGTAAATATCTTTTAAGGGGTCAGTTAAACTTAAAAATTCATGCTATACGTACAACCAAAAAAAGATTGTGTTTCCATAAGTGGTGTAAAACTATGGAATCATTTAAATGTGGACATAAAAAAATAGTACTAGAATTGATGAGTTTAAACATAAAGGTATGTGTCAATCAAGATATATGCAAGAACAGGTTTAATGATTAATCAGATGGAACATTGTGGGTGTGGGGTAAGAATGTTAACACTCTGTAATAATACTTTAGTATATTACTTGTGTGGCGTCATAGATAATTATCTATGAATGTAATTATGTAAAATGTGAACACTCTGTAATAATTCTTTAGTACATTACTTGTGTGGTGTAGAGGATAATTATCTATGTAGAGATATTGCTTAGGACTTAAAAGTTGTAAGATGATGTCATGGGGTAGGACTAGATAAGTCTAACTTCTTCCTACTCTGTTCAAGCATGTACTAGGTATAAGTAAATTGATATTGGATTATTATTGTTGGATATGTGTGAAATTACATGTGTTGACATATCAACTGTTTTACATGCTTGAATGAACAAATCAAATCAAAATCAAATCTTCCAGTAAAATATATTTTTCAAGGTAGAAAAACGATGACCACCATTTAGGGTTTTGTTTTTGTTTTTTTTTATGAAAAACATCTTTAATGGGTTTTTTTAAAGTAATGTCTTATTGAGAGAGTACATAGAGATACAAATGTTCTATCCTAGCTAGCTCCAGGATCCAGAAGAGTGCCTATACAAAAACCACTCCATCACATGGTAGCGCGTCTTCTCAAGATTGGAGGCACAGGACTAATCTGACATTAGATCTTATGTTGCAGTGATTAAATTCAGTCCAACAAAATCAATGCAAGTCAGTGACTGCAAGTCCACAAAAGACACACTGTAAATACAGACACAGACGTAAATCAATAACAAATGCATGTGTCTGGACACCTGGTTTTTCCTGGATGTACAGTATATGTTCTCTACTTGTAGAACTCGTGCTCCTGCTCGTCCTTTTTGATGACGGTCTTGTAAGCTTTTTCAAAGTCTTTGGCCAGGACGATGTACCTGTTCTCACGCACAGCTAACATGCCAGCCTGAGAGAGCAGAGGAAAAACATGAATGTCGGGGGGAGGGGGGGAAACATTTATATATTAGTTGGTGCATACACATTTCCATGGAACAGAAAGACAGTTAAAGCTCTGGCTCACCTCCTGGCAGATAGAGTTTATATCAGCCCCAGAGACCTTATCTGGTCTGGCCACATCTGTGCATCAGCTAAGGAAAACTGAACAACACAGCGCTGCCAAAATATCTGAGTATCCCTATCATGTTTACAGGAACGATGCAGTGTAAAGTGTATGTAAGGCGCACTCAACACTTTTTCTATTTCAAATGAACTAGCTGTTGTATGTTTTGATTAAAGTTTTCATTTTGTCTTTGTGATTTAGAGCTTGTTGTTTGTATATCTGTCAGTCTGCATGGGTAACAGCTCAAAACAACTACACTGTTGTCAGGCATAAAGCGAGTTTGGAAGCATCAGCAGAAAACTGTTACCAGTCAACAGTGATGTCAGCATCCCTGCATACCCGTTTTTGATGTTAAAGATGATGAAAATAATGTGGTGACATGTTAACATTGAAACAAGCACTGACGCAATAGAAGAATAAAATGCTATCTCCATGAAACAAACGGCTTCAACAAAAAATATACCATACACAGAGTACACGGGTGGGAAATTCAAGTGCTCTCATTTTGTTTGGCATTTTTCAGTGGTGGAACTACAGTTTGACAAATCTTTTGGGTGCAAACAGAAGGAAAGGTTCTTTTCTCACCCTATTATACACACACGCCAACTCACACCACATAAATATGCAGCTATTGAAACAAAAGGATACAGTCCTCCAGGTCCACCTCTTCAGAAAGATTCATTTTACTGGTAATGGTGGAGAAAATGAGACGTTTCTGCCTGCGGTCAGGCAGGGGGAACTCTATCTTTCTGTCCAGACGACCAGGACGTAGCAGGGCTGGGTCCAGTGTGTCTGCTCTGTTGGTGGCCATGATCACCTAGAGTTGGGGTGTCAAACATCCGTTGAGGTCATGTGAGCATGGTGATAAATTGTAAACATAGCTGATATGGGGTCCCATATAAAGTGTTTGCTTCTGGTGAGTGATGGATGTTTCAAGTTTTACAGGATTGGCAAAATCACTGCCCCAGATACTATGGGTGCATTTGGTCTCACTGAAGGAAAGACAAATGAGCTGAAGTGAGACCAAATGCACCCATAGTATCTGGGGCCGTGAACTGTTCAGGCTTTGATTTAATGTGTGTCACTGTATAGTGTTTATTCTATCCAAAATCTATCTTTTTAAATTGCCTGCAAAAAAAATTGGTAAACTAAACCACAGAATATGCAATGGATTAAAATCCATATATTTTTTTAATGAAATGTTGCACTTTGCACTGCCATTGCTCTTTGCCAGTAAAAACCAAATGTGTGTGTGCACAGGAGAAAATATAATGCAGACACTGACCTACACTTGCTTTGATTGCTGAGTAGCAGGCAGCCTAATGCAAAGCTACAGCTGTACAATTAACATTTCTCAGTGACACTTGTACTGTGTGTGCAAAAAAAAAAAAAAAAAAAAAAAAAAAAAAAAAGGGGGGGGGGGAAATAGCCACTGTCTGTATACACTGAAGGACAAGTCGGCTCAGTACTTCACATGAATGTACATCCTCATTTAAGGTTTTGAAGAATGACAACACAAGCTTTAGAGGTTGTTTCTAAGCTGAATGAAACAGGGCAAATTGAAAAATGGCAGAGTGAGTGGATGGCTGGTACCGGGGTTTAAAGGCTGGGAAGGCTCACACAGTGCACCGTCACTGGCACCATGAGCCAGCACATATAACAACGGTATAGTCACAGGGGAAAAGTTGAGCGCTTCCAGAGTCTGGTGGACTTACCTTGACATTGACGTTTTGGTCAAAGCCATCCATTTGATTAAGCAGCTCAAGTAAGATTCTCTGCACCTCCCTATCAGCTGCAGGTGAAAACAACAAGGTTAAGAGGATAAATTTCTATCATTTACACAAATACAATCACAAAAAATCTTGACCCGAGGACAAATAAAGAGGGTAGTACAAGTTAGGCTTGTATGCAAGTCCACATGTGAGCCACGTGTTCTTACCTCCAGTCTGTGCATCAAAACGCTTAGTGGCAATAGCATCAATCTCATCAATGAAAATGATGGCTGGTGCATTCTCTTTTGCCAGCCGGAAAACATCACGCACCATACGAGGGCCTTCACCCAAATACTTCTGAACAAACTCAGATCCCACCACACGGATGAACGCCGCTGGAGATGGAGAAATTAGAAAAATATTCATTTTTCTATTCTCTGTGCATACAGTGGTGTGAAAAAGTGTTTGCCCCCTTACTGATTTCTTATCTTTTTGCATGTTCGTCACACTTTAATTATTAGTCAAAGATAACACAAGTAAACACATCATGCAGTTTTTAAATGAAGGTTTTTATTATTAAGGGAAAACAAAATCCAAAACTATATAGCCCTGTGTGAACAAGTGTTTGTCCCCTAAACCTAATAACTGGTTGGGCCACCTTTAGCAGCAACAACCGCAATCAAGCGTTTCCGATAACTTGCCATGAGTCTTTTACAGCGCTGTGGAGGAATTTTGGCCCACTCATCTTTGCAGAATTGTTGTAAGTCAGCCACATTGGAGGGTTTTCGGGCATGAACTGCCTTTTTAAGGTCATGCCACAGCATCTCAATTGGATTCAGGTCAGGACTTTGACTAGGCCACTCCAAAGTCTTCATTTTGTTTTTCTTCAGCCATTCAGAAGTGGACTTGCTGGTGTGCTTTGGATCATTGTCCTGCTGCAGAACCCAAGTTCGCTTCAGCTTGAGATCACAAACGGATGGCCGGACATTCTCCTCCAGGATATTTTGGTACACAGCAGAATTCAGGGTTCCATTTATCACAGCAAGTCTTCCAGGGCCTGAAGCAGCAAAACAGCCCCAGACCATCACACGACCACCACCATATTTTACTGTTGGTATGATGTTCTTTTTCTGAAATGCGGTGTTACTTTTACACCACACATAATGGGACACACACCTTCCAAAAAGTTCAACTTTTGTCTCGTCTGTCCACAGAGTATTATCCCAAAAGTCTTGGGGATCATCAAGATGTTTTCTGGCAAAACTGAGACGAGCCTTTATGTTCTTTTTGCTCAGCAGTGGTTTTCGCCTTGGAACTCTGCCATGCAAACCATTGTTGCCCAGTCTCTTTCTTATGGTGGAGTCATGAACACTCACCTTAACTGAGGCAAGTGAGGCCTGCAGTTCTTTGGATGTTGTTGTGGGGTCTTTTGTGACCTCTTGGATGAGTTGTCGCTGCGCTCTTGGGGTAATTTTGGTCGGCCGGCCACTCCTGGGAAGGTTCTCCACTGTTCCATGTTTTCGCCATTTGTGGATAATGGCTCTCACTGTGGTTCGCTGCAGTCCCAAAGCTTTAGAAATGGCTTTATAACCTTTTCCAAACTGATAGAGCTCAATTATTCTCTTTCTCATTTGGTTTTGAATTTCTTTGGATCTCGGCATGATGTCTAGCTTTTGAGGATCTTTTGGTCTACTTCACTTTGTCAGGCAGGTCCTATTTAAGTGATTTCTTGATTGCGAACAGGTGTGGCAGTAATCAGGCCTGGGTGTGGCTAGAGAAATTGAACTCAGGTGCGATAAACCAGTGTTTTGACAGGGGGGCAAACACTTGTTCACACAGGGCTATATAGTTTTGGATTTTGTTTTCCCTTAATAATAAAAACCTTCATTTAAAAACTGCATGATGTGTTTACTTGTGTTATCTTTGACTAATATTTAAATTTGTTTGATGATCTGAAACATTACAGTGTGACAAACTTCAGTAAGGGGGCAAACACTTTTTCACACCACTGTACTTCTTATCAGTAATGAGCAACTAAAATACTTTATCTGCTGTAGATATCACTTTTACTTAGTACTAGTCTGTGTGGTTTTAAATAATGACATATACAGTGGGTACGGAAAGTATTCAGACCCCCTTAAATTTTTCACTCTTTGTTATATTGCAGCCATATGCTAAAATCATTTAAGTGGTCATAAGTATTCAGACCCTTTGCTCAGTGTTTAGTAGAAGCACCCTTTTGAGCTTAAATGATTTTAGCATATGGCTGCAATATAATAAAGAGTGAAAAATTTAAGGGGGTCTGAACACTTTCTGTACCCACTGTACATACATACTGAATACATAAAATATTCAACAGCTGTGTACAGAGGGTCTAAGCCCTATGCAGTGACAACCACTCACCTGTAGTGTGGTGTGCCACAGCCTTGGCCAACATGGTCTTACCACAACCTGGTGGTCCATACATAAGGACACCCCTGGGCGGGTCGATGCCAATCTAACAAAGTAAATAGACCAGTGTTATTCTAGTACAGGAGTGAGCAAATCCATGATGTTTCTTTCACTGCAACAATGATTGTCAAGTCCATAAAAAAAGACATTGTCATTGTTCAAGACAAATATTTTCCAGTGTTTATGTTGAAAAGTCGCATTTCTGTGGAAACAGCTGACCTGTTTGTAGAGCTCAAAGTGTGTGAGTGGCAGCTCCACTGCTTCTCTGACTTCTTGCTTCTGGATGTCCATGCCACCAATGTCAGCATACATCACATCTGGCTTTTGGTCTGGGAGCAAAAACACAGTGGAAAGTTAGACCAGCTTTTGTCTCCAAACACACTGCACTTTATACAAGATCTAAGATCTTCTTTAACACCATCAAGTAAACTACGTCTGTGGATTTTTAATGAATACAATACACTAACTGATCAAGATTTAAATGAATGGGTTGTCTGACAGAAAAAATGTATGAGTACAGTCTTCTGTGACACTAACAAAAAACTGAGTCTTCAGGCATGCCCATGGTCATCTTTGTTGTCAAGCTTTTAAAGCATGTCCAGAAACCCATGGGAGAAGATGGTGATGAGTGTTTTACCCGAGGTCAGCATCATGATGCTGCTGTCAGCTTCAGGAGGGAGCACATCTACCAGGGCATTGCTGTGCTTGTGCAAGGCCACTGAGGCATTGGGCTTCAGCAGCTCTCTGTCGATGGTGCTCAGGATGCGCACGTAGTAGTTGGATCCTGAAAAGGGAACAAGGGTTTTTATTATTTAAAATGAATATTAAAAACATAATGAATACCTTTTTGTCTGTGCATAGGCCATTTTTTCTTTTAATCATACCTGTAGTAGAGCCAACGATGGCTGTGTTCTGGTCAACAGCTTCCAGGAACTGGCCAATGACAAGTGGGATGCTCTGTATCCTCTTCACCTCCTCCTGGGCATGAAGGAACTCTTTCTTCAGGTTCTTCTGTTCATCTTTGATGTATTCCTCCTGCACCTCCAGGAATTCCAGCTCCTGCTGCAGCTTCTGCAAACACACAACAAAAGGAAGGGAAGAAAGAAGGGTGAACACCAGCTAGAGCGCTACCGCGTTTGAACCATGCTACTGGAACTTTATTTGTCTTTATTAGAATCTCCTATTACCATAAGTAGCCCACAGATCTTCGTTATCCATGAAGACAAAATAAAGCCTGGTATAGTCACCTTTGGAAATTGTGGGTAGGTCATAAGTTTTAACACAAATGTATAAGCAGGTATCAGACCTTGTATCTGCTATAAAGATCCTCAAGATCCTCTGGTTCTGGTGCTAGGAAGGACAGACCTGTCTGAGGTCTGGAACTCAAAATCGCCGGCATGTCGTCCTGTCAAAGCGACAAAAACATTTAAAATAACCAACAATGAAGAGGTTGTACTATATTCCACATAAACAAAGAGTAAAGACATTTGTATTGGCTCTTTTCAGCTTAGGAACAGATGACAGCAAAACTCTTAACACACAGTTAACAAATAAAAACAATAACTGTACCAGGGACAAACGCTGGCTTAGCTGCCCTTGGTTCATTCACAGGAAGCTAACTCGCAAAATAAAAAAAAAATGACTTAAAGCCGCCTGCGACGCACTGGTGAAAAATAAAAACACCCTCCAACTGATTAACATCAACCTTCGGTAAATCATTTTATAAAACCCAAATTAATCTCTTGTCTGGAGCCATACAAACATCATGCTAATGCTAGCGGCTAACCTGCATGACATAGCAACTGCAGTGAGTGCAGAATGAATTGGCAGGTTTACATTTCGGCAGTGTTAATGAGCCAACAACGGCAAATAATTATAACAAGCACCCATAAACAGCCATTCTCAAAACCTATATTTGCTATATTTGCATCGACCTACCACAGAAACTCTGACCATTTTAAGCTCACAGCAGGAAATAACCTCAATAATGCCTACCGGGCTCTTTTCAACAGCTACAAGATCCTCCATGTCGAAATCTGCCTTCTGACGAACGTCCTAACGTAATACGTTGACGGAAGGTTCTTCTTCCTCTTAGGATTTAAGGGTAGTTGACGTCCTTAATATTGCATTACTGCCACCTTCTGTTTTTAGTCCACGTCAAAGTCCTAATACTCTACTGTATGCATAGTCGTTGAATAACCCTCAAATACACAGACATATTCTGCTCTGCCCACTATATTCATATTCGGATATAGTTTTACTGGCTGCATAAGACTACCCCTGCTGTTGCACAAACTCAATACATTCCCCCTTTTTGTTATATTACAGGTAAATCTGCTGCTGACTGTTGCGGAAACAAAACAAAATAAAAAATACCTCTGCTGTTTTACCATCTGTTATGTTATATGTAAATCTGCTGCTGACAGGTTTTTTTGCCGGGATATCTGCCGCTGTTGGTCATTTGCACTACTGTCCATGTATACCTCATGTGCTATTTGCACCTCATCACCAACGCCCTGGTGTTGCTGAACCATCTGACAATTTCCTATTATTGTGGCTGTGGCTGTGGCTCTGGGGATGGCTGTGGCTCAGGAGGTAGAGCGGGTCATTTCCTAACCAGAGTATTAGCGGTTCAATTCCCGGCTTGTCAAGTCAACATGTCAAAGTGTCCTTGAGCAAGACACTGAACCCCCAGTTGCTCCCGGTGATGTCACCGGTGTGTGAATTTGGGAGTGCAAATGGGTGAATGGCCAAGTAGTGTTAAAGCGCCTTGAGTGTGCTGTAAAACATAGAAAAGCGCCATACAAGTATAAGACCATTTATTGTTTGCACTACTGTCAATGACTGTACACGGTTTTGAGTCACAGCTTATTGGCTGTACCATTTAGATTTATCCAATCCAGTTCTTATTCTATTCTATTCTATTCTATTCTTATTCAACTTTATTTTATTTTAGTTCCTAAATGTTATGGCACCCAATACTAGGTGAGAGAGAAACGGTATTTCGATTTTCTGTATGTCCTGCACATATGGTGAAATGACAATAAAATCCTTAAACTTTGAACCTTTACCATAATTATATTTTCTGTAACTGTGTTTGATGGAAGGTTGTATGGGTAATAGAGTTCAATGCAAGTTCCAGGCATTTATTTCTTATAGGCTATAATGAGTGGTTAACGAAATAGGCCTACTCTGACTTTTGTATTAACAAAATCAACTTGAAGTAGGCCTATCAAAGTACTTTTTTATGCTGTTGAAGTAAAATTTCCCCTTTGACTGTTACAGTAGCCTATTATAATGAATGAATAAATGCAGAGGAATAAAACATAAAATATTGGATTGGGGTAGAAAATAAGTGTAAAGTAGCATGAAATGGTAATATTCAAGTACCTGAAAATTCAGGTACAATACTACTTGAATATATTGGCTTGATAGGGCAGATCATTTTTATTATTCATAGCTAACAGTTTAAAAATGTGTAATACTATAACTCTGCAGTGAGTATAAGGAAGTATTCAAAATATATAAAAACATATAACATAACGTTCTAATAATTTATTATACAAATTAATCACAGCTTTTTGGAACAGATGGTTGTGTGACTCCTGTTGCAAGATGGAGAGATTTGTTTAAAGCATATAAAAGTAACATTAGAGATTGCCATGACATTCTGGTGGGTGCGTTCCCATGTTCATATATCCTGTTTCAGAGTTGATGGTCTTTACACCTCTGCAAAGACTGCGCGAAAGCACAGAGGCCTCATACCACACACTTACATAGTGGTTTCCCTTCCAGGGTTCAGCTGCACTTGGTAAAAAACAAAGACAAATGGCTGCACTAGAATAATATTTTTACTCTTGTGGGGAATGACATATGGAAAAAGCACACCGACTGTCTCTATGGGCCTATGTTAATCTGTAAAGGTGGTGCTTAGTTTACAGGGTATAAGTACATCATGGTCTAGTCATCTATTAGGCACCCATGTTGGAAAAGTTGAAAAAGGGGAAAATGTGAGCACTGTATTATAGATAACAGGAGAAAAAAGTTATTCCATTTGAGCTTGAAAGCTCATTCTTGACATTGACACAGCAGCAGACAAAACTGCCTCTACATCAGGTCATCTTACTCGCTTGTTGCAGAGCTTTTGATCACAGGATTTTCATCAGCAGAAACAAAATTGGATTTCTTGTTCATGTTAGCCTTAAACCTGAGCTTACTGAGCTTGTCTAGGATACTCTCAGAAGCTCCAGAGCAAGCAGAGTAAGAGGACCTTGAGTGGATTTTGTTTTGTCAGCTGCTCTTTTCAAGATGATGAATTAACTTCACTGAGATCACATTTTAACCCAACATAAAAGAGAAGTCATAAAAGTTCTCAAACTAAAGAAAAGTTTGAACAGTTTCATGACAATTGGACAGACTTGACCTGCTGAGGAAGACAGTGATACAACTGAAAGCTCCATAAATGATTCAGCAATAATCTGGAACATAAATAAAGACTATTTTGTCAGCTTCACTCTTCTATAATTTCATATTATATGTCTTGACATTCCATTATATGTCAAGATTTTTGTGATTGTGATTTTGTGATTTTTAGTCCCAGCTCAGCAGGTCTTCAGCAGCTCTTGAACGTGTGCTCAATGTTTGGGGAATGTCACGATGTCAACTATAATGCTGTCAAAAGTGTCATTATGATATGCCGTACAAACGAGGACAGGTCCCTTGTATTTCCTTCTTTTAAGTTATCTGATAAGGAGCATCCTGTCTCAAAGTGATGCTGAAAAACTGGTCCATGCATTTGTTACTTCCAGGCTGGACTACTGTAACTCTTTACTATCAGGATGTCCCAATAGTTCCCTAAAAATGACAAGGCTCCATTGTATCTTAAAGACCTCGTAGAGCCTTATCATCCTAACAGAGCACTTCGCTCTCAGAGTGCAGGTTTACTTGTGGTTCCTAGAGTCCACAGAAGCAGAATGGGAGGCAGAGCCTTTAGCTATCAAGCTCCTCTCCTATGGAACCAACTCCCAGTCTCAGTTCGGGAGGCGGACACCCTCTCTACCTTTAAGATTAGATTTAAGCCGTTCAAAAATTGTTCAAAAAATCATATTTTATTGTTGACTAATGTTGCACACAGTGACATGCGTTTTACTTCTGTTCTCTGGAAACACTGGTATACCTGTCGTTTAAAGGGGCAGTAGTTTTATGGGTGTTCTTGTGCTCTCGTTTTTATGTATTTTCTGTTTTTATTGTTTCATTTTTAAACTGTTCTTTTATTGCTTTTATTTGTTTTGAACCTGGACCTTGAGTCTGTAATAAAGTGTCATTATCATCAGGACATTCATATGTCTTGTTTTCCATTAGACTTAAAATGTGAAGAACCATATCCGCTAACTGTGCTTTCAGTTTCAAATGCACACTGAGATTTATGAGGATATGTTTCTTTTTTTTATCTTTAGTTCTTTGCAGGAGTTAAGAAATGTGGTCTTTGCAGCATGAAAACAAAGATGAAATACTGGGTGTGTACCCTGCTTCAGTTTTGTGTACAAAGGTATGAGAGGGGTAATATGACGAAGAACTGAGGAAGTGGTCAAACATATACCAGCAGTTACTTGATCTGTCTGTGCTCAAAGGTGGTAAACTGTCTTAATCTGAGAGATATGCTGAAGTTCATTTTGTCTGGATTGCATCGCAGCTTGATTTTGACAAAATGGGGATGGATGTCATGGATGATTCTCTACTTTATGGTCTCAGGTAAACCTATATAGAATAATGATTTATGTGTTTTTGTGAAAGGGGTGCCAAGCTGTTGTTATCAAATAAGAAATGTATTTATTCTGCTACTGTTCACTTTGTAATCTTAAATGTTCTGTAGGCTTTAAATACATTTTTGTGGGTAATTCCAATATATTTCTGGAACCCATTATTTAGAAGTCCCTGCTGACTCTGTTTGCAAGTGATCAGGTTTTATTCAGGCATTTTTAACCATTTGTAACTGGTTTCTTTGCTGTGGTTTTGATGCAGGTGTGTCAAATCTAAATGCTATTGTACATTTTTCCTCCAAGTTTTTAGGTCATGTTGATATGTAGAACATTATCTGTTTCAAGATTAGTTCCTGTTATTTTCCCCTTTTTTGGATACAAGTCACGGACCAGGAAACAAAAGGGAAATAGGGGTTTGACATTAAGTAAAGCTCCCTGGCCCAAACCAAGTACATGACACTTATGTGGTATGCACCTTAACCAGTCAGTGATTATTATTATTTTTACAACTGCACATTAAACTGAAACCGAGAATTTGGCCCTCACATTTTCTTAACATCAGTATTTTATCCTCATACTGTTTTTCTTCCTGTATAGAGTTTTTATAGTATTTTTTGCAACATCTTCCAAGACCAGTGACTTATTGACTTATGCAGCAACTATGAAGTAAAAGCTACAAGAACTTGCCTTCTTTGCTGCTAAAGACTAGTATTTTGAGAAGGATGACTTTACAAGTGAAAGCTGAAGTAAATGGTCTAATACTAACACTATATAACGCTTTTCTACACTTTACAACACTTTCACGCTACTTGGCCATTCACCCACTTGCAATCACAAATTCACACACCGGCGTTATCAGCGGGAGCAACTGGGGGCTCAGTGTCTTGCTCAAGGGCACTTCACACTTCGACATGTTGACTGGACAAGCCAGGAATCAAACCACTAATCCTCTGGTTAGGAAACGACCCGCTCTACCTCCTGAGCCACAGCTATTTGTAGATATGGTGAAGTCAGCATATAACTGAAGTTGCAGCTCCTACTATTAGGTGTTTAATACAAGTGACAAACGTGTTAATCCACAGCTTCTTAGAAAAGTTTAAAATATATATAATTTTTCTTTATGATGCACGTGTCACATGATGGATCGTAAATGTAAGGTGGTTTGCTCTATTAACCTAAAAAAATCTTTGGTTGAACATCCCAATAAAAAATGTAAACTCACATGTACAAACATTTCGGTTTTGCTCGTTCCATATCAACTGTTGCCTAAATCTACATCGTCAGTCATCATAACACCATTTTAATATAACAATAGAAGTGAGGAGATGTGAGGACATGCAGCATATGTGTGAAGGCTGCTTCTAACTGGAAATTATTTTGATTAGCCAATAGCCTGCCATTGTTTTTTCTTCTTCTTTTATTTGTATGGCTCTTTTCAGGTGCCTGCTCTGTGGTCACAGTTCACCAGCCTCCTGTCGTCACCACTGCTCTGGGTCATGACGTTGTCATGCCATGTCAGCTCCAGCTTTCTGATGATGAGAAAATGCTCACCCTACCAGTTACTTACTGGATCTTCTTAACAGGTCCTAGTAATCCCAGATTGTGGCCAAAGTCAGAGACACACAATGGTCGTGTAAACCTGCTAGACACAAACCACAATTCTTCCAACAAGAGTATTGTCCTCAGAAATGTCCAGTGGGCCGACAGTGGCAAGTACCTGTGCAAACTCTCCATCACCACAGAGAGGGAAAAAAGTTTTAGGAAAAAAGGAAATGAAACTTTGCTGCTGGTTTATGGTAAATACAAGGACTTACTTGTTGTTTGTCTGTTTGTTTTGTTTTGTTTTGTTTTACTTCACAGGCTTCACAGGTTAATCTCAGAGTTCTGTATGGTTTGGTTCCAGCTAAAGACAGAACTAAGCTTTGTTCTGTCAGATGGATTAAAGAAAGATGAGGAGTAGAATTTAGTTTCAGGTTTAAGATTATAGATTTAGAATTTCTTTTAGGACAGACTAGGTCTACAAGGTAAGGTAAGGGCTTGAATAAGCCTCAGCACATGTGCTGCAGCCACCTTCTCTGCAGACCTGCACAGCCACCTACAACCGATGGTGTACACAAAATAACTGCAGTGATTTCGTTGTTATGATCTCATGGTGACAATTGACATGGAACTTATCAAGAAATGTTGACAGACATTAAAAAACATCCCCTTCTGGCCATTATTAATTAAGTTAGAGGTCGTAAGTGATATGAAAAAGAACACAAAAGTCATTTACTTTCAAAACAGACTAAAACGTACACAAAACTTGATGTTTTGGTTTAACGTTCACAACAAATTACAGTCTTAAATGATCAATAATAAAAACATCTCATAATCTTCTTGCACATTCACAGCGGTGTACAAACTCATGCAGGTGACACGTTTGCTGTGCTGTTTATCTGCAGACTGAGGTTGAGATTTTTGGAAGTACATATGTGTGATTTTGGACACAACCTCAACTATTTTTATCACATTTGTTGTACATTTTAGCTTCACTTTTGGTATATTTTATACTCTGAAAACAACATAGTGTTGGCTATGTTATGTTGACCTGCTCATATAACATTATGGATAAGTGTTGTCCCAGTTTTAGGACTATTATATTTTGGCAATAGTTAAATTTAAACTTGGCACTTGATTTTAGCAGTGAGCACAGAATTAGGAGCAGATTAGTCTGGCTAATGTTCATTTCCCACTCTTGAAATTTGTGTGCACTTAAGTCATCTGGTTATTTTTGACTCTCTGTAATAAAATGATTTTTTAATTTAAATTAAATGAGACACCTGGTCTCCTTAGTCAGGATAAGGGCTTAAGACAAAACATGTTCAAAGATATGGCCGGTCATTTTCTATTTTCAAAATATTTTCAGCAGATTAAAACCAACAGTGATTTGCCTCTATTCACTCTTAATGCCTGTTAATCTGTCAGTACTGGATTATCTTATTAGTCTGTGCCAAAGACTAAAGACTGATTAAAAACACATCAGGGTTGCACTGGGTAACATATTTCCTCATTACAAAACCCCATTGTTGTTTTTGAAAAACAACAGAGGTGTATCTAGGACTGACAGAATGACAGACATTAATTGCAAGTAGAGGCAAATCATTGTTGGTTTTAGTCCCTCTATGGTGAGCGCTCATCATACTGTTAGTATGGAAAAAGACCAACCATATCCTTTAACAGAGATCAATTTCTGTTGGAGACACCTGACTTGTTGGCCACACTAACCAGGTTTCCAGTAGGGTTTTTGCACAAACACATAGATAACAAACTGATTTCTGATAAAGAAAATAACACAAAAATATTTCTGGTAAATTGATTAAACTGAAAGTCTTATTAAACCTGAAAGTGAGCACTTTCCACTGCTGAACTGGTGGTTATTTGTGAGGCTGAGACTGATTTGCACAAAGGGGGGAAATGCTGTGCTACAGAGCCTGCTTCTCTAACCACATCGTGTTAGTCAGAAAAACAAACCTCTAATGCGGTTCCATCATGCAGCCTTAGTTCTAAACTATTGTAGTCAAATTTGATTGGACTGGATTGGATTTCCATTTATTATCCCCTAAGGGTAACAGCCACCACCACCATTAATAGACAATAACATATAAAGAAAGGTCACATCATATTATTTAAAAAGCCAATACCAGCTGGGACAAATAAGGCTATATGTCTATTAGTCCTGCAAAATGGCAGATTGTATCTGCAACCAGATGAAAGCAACTTAAGCTCTTTAGACAAAGGGTGGACAGAGTCAGCCAAGATTAACTGGGCCTAGTGAGCAGGTCCTAGTGTGGAAGAAAAATGGTGACCTACAGATATGTGTGGACTACCGCTGGTTGAATGCACGCACAGTCAAAGATGCACACCCCCTGCCCCACCAATCTGACTGTCTGGCAGCCCTGGGCGGTAGTGCAATATTCAGTGCCATGGACCTCACCTCCGGTTTTTACGATATCCCCATGGCGGAGAAAGACAGGAAGCTGACGGCATTCACCACGCCTACGGGGCTGTACGAGTTCAATCAGCTCCCACAAGAACTTTGTAATAGCCCTGCCAGCTTCATGCGCCTCATGATGGGCATATTTGGTGACCAGAACTTTCTGACACTACTTTGCTACTTGGATGATGTGCTCGTGTATGCACCCAATGAAGCTGAAGCTCTAAGGAGGATGGAGGTTGTCTTCAGCAGACTACGGGCTCATGGACTTAAGCCGGGTCCAAAAAAGTGTCAACTGCTCAGGAGAACGGTGAGATTCCTAGGGCATGTGGTAGATGAAAAGGGCATCTCGATGGCTCCCGATAAGGTTCGAGCCATCACTGCCATGACGGAGGCTGACCTTATGATGGAAGATGGTGTGACACCGTCTCAAAAGAAGCTTAAGTCGTTCCTGGGCATGGTCATGTACTATCAACAGTTCATATAAGATTGCTCTGGTATAGCCAAGCCCCTCTTCACCTTGACTGCTGCACCTAAGGGAAGGAAAGGGAATGCACGTGGTGCTGCTTCATTCAGGAAATTACATCCAAGTGACTGGGGCCAGGAGCAGCGCAGCGCATTCGAACAACTCAAAAGCGCACTGAAGTCCGTTGTCCTGGCTCACCCTGATTTCAGTCAACCCTTCATCCTCTCCACAGATGCTTTACAAGACGGTCTTGGTGCCGTGTTATCCCAAGTTCAGGAAGGTGAGAGTAAGCCACGCCCCATCGCTTTTGCCAGCAAGTCCCCTGACCCGTGCCCAAAGTAACTATCCTGCACATTGCCTTGAGTTTCTAGCGCTGAAGTGGGCAGTCTGTGACAAATTTATCCACTGGCTAAAAGGACACAAATTCACAGTATGGACGGATAATAATCCACTCACTTACATCCTCATGAAGCCTAAACTTGGCGCATGTGAACAGAGATGGGTAGCCAAGCTGTCCCCATATGATTTCAGCATTAAATATATCCCTGGCAACAAAAATACAGTTGTCGATGCGCTAAGTAGACACCCCTTCATCCGAAGCCGGGTCTGTCAGAGGCTCATGAAGGAACCGTATGATGCCCTGTTGGATGAGACACAGCAGGTCAAAGAAGGGATGGTCCAGGAGCTGTTCAGGGTCAGCGTCAGTCATCAGAGTGTGGGATGTCTCCACACCCCTGAGAATGTAGGGTGTCACTCCCTGTCTAATGATGAGGTAAAAGCAGTTCTAGCAGGCCAAGTGGAATGGGACCAAGCCCCCATTCAGAGGGTAGTCACCTGGCTGGCCCAGGATTTGGAGCAGCTAGGTGAACCTGGGCAAAATGCACTGCCTGTTTTTTCACTCCAAGAGCTTCAGAATGAACAGAGACAAGACACCATTCTGTCCAAGGTCATTACATATGTCACTCGGGGGAGATGACCATCGAGGAGAGAGAGAGCTGGCCTGCCTTCAAGAGCTGTGAAAACTTTGAAACAGTGAGAGAAGTTGAAGATGCTTGATGGTATCCTGTACAGAGTGTGCAAAGATTCATTGACTGGGAAAAAATGACACCAATACATGACACCGCTCTCCTTGGTCAGCCATGTTCTGCCGGCTGTCCACGACAACGCGGCCATCAGGGCCAGAGTAGGACACTATACCTGGCCAGGCAGAGGTTCTTCTGGGTGAGGATGGAGTACGACATCAGAAGATATATCAAATGCCGTAAGCGCTGTGTAGTCAGCAAGACGCTCGAGCTGGAAGGCAAGGCCCCACTTGAGAGTATTAAGACCACCTGTCCTCTTGAGTTGGTCTGCCTTGACTTCTGGTCTGCAGAAGACTCTAATGGAAAGAGCGTAGATGTATTGGTGGTGACAGACCACTTCACCAAGATGGCCCACGCTTTCCGTTGCCCAGATCAGTCTGCAAAACAAGTGGCGCACCAGCTTTGGGACAGGTATTTTTGTGTCTATGGGTTCCCTCAGAGGGTTCATTCAGACCAGGGTGCAAATTTCGAGAGTCAGCTGATTCAAGAGTTACTGCAAGTAGCGGGTGTGAGAAAGTCAAGGACAACACCTTACCACCCCATGGGAAACGGCCATACTGAGAGATTCAATAGAACCCTAGGGAATATGATTAGGGCTCTACCACCCAGAGATAAGAACAAATGGCCACAGATGCTACAGACACTGACCTTTGCATATAATTGTACAGTACACAAGTCACCTGGCTATGCTCCTTTTTACTTGATGTTCGGTCGAGTCCCCAGACTACCAGTAGATGTCATGTTCCACAACACAGAGAGAGATAATGATATTATGGATTACTGCAGTTATGTCAAGAGGATGCGAGCTGACCTCAAGGAAGCCCTCACTTCAGCTCAAGTCAATGCTGACTCCAGTCAGCGGCATCAAGCAGAGTTGTATAACAGGAGAACAAAGGGGCAAGACTTAGAGGAGGGTGATCAGGTGCTCCTAGCAAACAGGTGTGAACGGGGTCGGAGAAAGTTAGCTGACAGATGGGACTCCACCTTGTACATTGTAGTCTCCAGAGACCCGAGGTGCCATTCCTATCGCATCCGTAGCAGCGATACTGGACAGGAAAAAGTTGTTCACAGGAACTTGCTTCTGCGAGCCAACTTCTTGCGAGCATTTGCACTAGAGACATTAATACCAGACCTAATAGTGGAAGCCTTCAAGAGAGTTGCAACGTTGAGGCTGGGGCGAGCATGGATCGGGTCAGTGAAACAGACACTAAGAATGGAGATGATGGAGCAAGATCGAGCCACATCGATCTCGAGGACCAGGCATCCAAAAGAGAGTCGACAGAGGGCACCTCGGGGCATGATAGCTCACCAAGTAGTAGGGTGGGGCAAATCAAAATGAGAGTCGGTAGACTAGTAAAGCTTTTTCTAAAATTAATGATCATTTCTTTAATCTTAGGGACAAGATGGCAACTTCCACCTATAAATGGCCACTATAGGACCATGATCAGAGAATCCGAGGAAAGAAATCTGACTGCTGACAACATGTCTGTAAAGAACTATTAAACATGTTGTTGCACTGTGGCCATTATTGCTGTAGTAACAAAGTATGTGATACAAATTGCTGCCTCTTAGTTTAGTGCATTAGAATGGTTTTCATGAAAATGTAGACAAAACCCACACTACTAATGGTTTGCTGTGTATATACCTGTGTATCTGTTTGTATCTCATTCCAGACACCATGATCTTTAACCGCAGTCACAACAACTCTCTGCTCTGCTGCGAAGTAAATGTGACCCGGGAACCCAGAGCTGTTTTATTCATTTTTCACAATGGATGCAAGCTGCAAACTGTTGACTCTGCTGGAGGAGATGCTATCGCAGCTCTGCCCTACATCACACTCTCTCAGACTGCTGCTCTGAGGGGCAATGGAACATATGAGTGTCAGCTGCAACTGAATGAAGATCTGATAACAAAAAGCATCTTCCACCACCATCCACCAGGTAACATCTCCTTCCTGATCTGATCTAGTTTTCATGCATGCAAATTACACACTGGCTGTTACTGCACACACTACACAGAACTTTCTTAGCGAATTCAGAACGAACCAGCGGGTAAAAACAGATATAAAATCTAATACAACAAGCTCTTGCCTCCTCCTAGGTTGCTGCCTTCTGGTTTTTGGGGGGATGTTGCCAATAAGTGTCTCAGTCCACCCACAACTAAACCTAAAGCTGATTTCTGCCACTCTTTTTTAATTAAAGTTTACCTTAAAGGGCAGGTTCACAATTCTTCAAGCTTCAGAGCAATGGGTGACAAAATCCACAGTCCCTGTTCAATGCAGAACAGTAGCTTTTGTCTCTTTCACTTACACAGGAAATACATTACAAAGGGATCTTTTAAATAGCCATTATTAACAATGTTCATAGGGGCATCTGAGTACTGTTTTAAGACAGACCTTGAACCTATCCTTTCCTTTGAGTCACTCAACATTATATGTAGTCACATAATTGTCAGGTGATTGCGGCCCCTGTCTATAGCTCTGATTGTAATTTGTACCTAATTGAAATGTGATTCTCTCTGTTATCCCAGTAGCAGCTATTGCACAAACCTATACTTTCACATTTCGCACACAATTCCCCATTTCACTGACCTAAACACTTCTAAGTAGAACAACAGTTTTAAACATGAAACAATCATTGGATCCTATTTTAAAGCTGCATTTTGGATTTCAAGTTCACAAATTTTTATTTCCCACAAATCATGAAAAATGCCAACATTAGAGTGAAGACTTGTTTGATCTAAATATTTTCCTCTCAGTGATTGGAGAAGGTGGAGGTGCTGGAAAAAGTGTTTTGACAACAGACTCAGCAACAGTCTCTGGTGAGTCTGTCCTAAACAGCAGCTAGCACTCCCTTTCTGCTGCTTATGTTGTTTAGGAAAAATGTTTTCACGGTTTCCTCTTATAGAATCAAGAAGATATTTGTAGATCTAGTAGTGTTTAACCATAGGCACCGTTGGTTTTGTTTTAATTCTGCTACTGGGGTGGCAGAATTTTCACTGTCCTTTTTCTTTTTTTTGTAATTTAAGTGAACTTGCCCTTTAATTTCAATTTGACTTTACAGGAAAAAGACTTACAGTACTACTGAATCAAGGTGTGATTACAGTTTTGTGTTTCTCAGAACCAGGTGTGGTGGTGTGTCCAGAGCCGTGGCACCTGTACACGGTTTTCCTCCTGGCGCCTGTCATCATCCCGCTGGGCATGGTAACTGTCCTGTTGTTGGGCAGATGCTGAGTTTCCCAACATGTGGCTGGAATGGAGCAGTGGGGATTAAGACATCTTTAACATCAAAGTCATTCATAGCCAGGGACAATAGAAGCACACACACCTGTATATCTATATGGCTGCATCCTTACTCGACAACAGCTTCCAAACCAGCTCACGATCCAAAGCACATTTATTGGTAAATACATCCTGATATTTAAAAAAAACAAAAACAGTGCAAATAACTGAAGCCAAGCAAACTGTTATAGCCTTTAGGTGTTAAAACAGAATTCAAGTAAGCTCAGGAATGAAGGCAATAAAAGAATCATAGTGTTCTCTGTGTTACAGTGAACCCAGAAGGTGCTCCTACTTTTCTTTTTCTTTTTATGATGCTGTATTTATGTATTGTCTATAAAGAATAACAGATGTAAACAGTATGGTGTAGTGATTTCTGCCCAGACAAAGACTCCGTGAGGTCAAAACCACTGGATGGTTTAATCTATACGGCAAAATAAATGAAGACTTAATGTGCACTCAGCAGCCACTTTATTAGGTACACCTGCAAAATTGTATGAAATTCAGTGCAACACTTCTGCCCTAACATTTGTGTTTATGAAACTCAAAATGTTTCTGTTTTTAGTGAAATTGTCCTAAATGTATAAATTCAGTTCTATGTTTATTACTGAAGTCATAGTTAAAGGTGGTGTTGTACTGGACTACATTATATTCAGAGGAGTTCCTAATATTTTTGTCCTCCCAAACTACATACACGAGAGGGTCAAAATATTAGGAACTCCTCTGAATATAATGTAGTCCAGTACAACACCACCTTTAACTATGACCTCAATAATAAACATAGAATTTAGTTTGTACATTTATGATAACTTCACCAAAAACAGAAACATTTGGAAAAAAAAACAGATGTTACAGTGGAAGTGTACAGGTGTGCCTAATAAAGTGGCCAGTGAGTGTATATTTACTGCTTGAACTGCCTGAGAGTGCCCAAAAAACATTTTCTAGTCTTAACCTGAGGAATGATTTTAAAGTGGAGGCTGCTTCTGACTAAAGCCAACCACAGTATATCTCTGTAGGATACCATATATGCCTTTAAGGACAATATAATCACAAATAATCCCTTATACTAAATATTTAGTTGGATTGTTTACATCTATTGTCTTGTAGAAATTAGCTGGGGAAGGTGTAAACAACCTCACAACATTTTTAGCTTCTAATTTTTTAAAATGTAAACTGCGCTTGACTGTGAATGTTACGGCATAAAAAGAGGACAGAAGATCAACATGTTTATACAGCTTTACATGCAATGTAAAGAACAGACTTATTATTCTGATTCATTCATTGTTAACACTTTTTGGTTGAATATGTACAATCTGACTGCACTGGGTTTTGGACTTGATTTCCAAGGGAGGGTTTCTTTGTCAGAACTCTATCAGAAAATCCAAGTAAAGCCCCGCCTGTAGGAAATGTGCTTACATTATTCTGGCTCCTTCTTCTACAGTTTTTATTGGTTCCTTCACTATGATTTCTGTTCTTTTTCATTGCAGTAATGAAACACATTACTGATAATCTTTCTTCCTGTTTTGGTGAGTGTGGGCAGCTGCACAAAGAGCAACCATTTAGAGTGACATTAAAATGTTTTTGTCATTCATATGATAGCTTAAAAAACACCCATAGGGCATCATCATCATCCTAACTTAAACCAGGCAGATTTTAAAGCCAAAACCCCAGGCTGAAACTGAGAAAACACACAGTTTGTGTCTCTTAAATGAAATGCCTCAAACCGGTTGTTTTGTATGATTTGTATCACTAAGATTAGTTTATATTTGTGGATAATAAAACAAGTTTTTCCTCAGTTGTGTCTAACTGGATGAGTGATGTTCATCCCTAGTGGCAATTTTGCTATGGTTGAAGTTAATCCATATATTTTAAGACATTAAAATAATGTTAATGGAATTATGCATGTAAAGGTCACAAACACACACACACGGTGCATTTGTCAGGGCAGAGGCAGGGATGTGATCGGCAACAGTAATCTTCACTGGTGGCATAATGAAATGGCCAAAATGAGGACATCAGTGCACTTGTGGTCATGCTACCTCTGATTGTACAAGTGTGTGTGCCTGTATATGAGTTCAAATGATTAAGAGAAAGAACCACAGGAAAGTGGGTTTAAATGTTTTTAATGCCAGACAGGCTGGGAACAGGACATGCTACAGTGAGTGAACTAGGGACTTTCCACACAGCTATGGGTTATTTAACCACAAACAGTTTTAATGTGATCCACCCGTGTTAGACATTCACATATAAATGTCTAAATGACAGGCCAGACTGGGGACTTGGTTAAGAATATACTATATATATACATATATGTAATAAGTGAATAGAAACTATTTTATATAACATGGAATAATCAAAACAAACAGCTTACAGCCTCGACAACAGGCCCATGGACACACACATGTAGAAGTCCCCCCAGCCCCCCACAGGAGCATGGCATCCAGACACAAAGAGACACAAAATGACTACAACAACACATCTGTGTCAGTAGCACCACAAACTACAGCTGGATCAAAACCTTTAGCTTCCCAAAGACATGAACATATTTATTACAGGGCTGATGATGAAAATCACTTTTTACTGGCCAAGCATGTTACACACACAAGGAATTTGTCTCTGGTACAGAACCGAGGCAGCCGTCTGCGGCACCAGCTCACTCACACACACCGATGGCAGCGCTGTCCCTGCCAGGCACTGCTCTGGTCATCGGGAGCAACTTGGGGTTCAGTATCTTGCTCACTTCAACATGTGGACTAGGAATCGAACCGCCAACCACTTTACCTTCTGAGCCTCAGCTGCTGCTGTATTAGACTGCAGTAGTTCTAGATACTGTATGTGTATACTGTATAATAAGGTGGCTACTGAGTGTAATAGCAGGTTGTGTGTTCTGTTTGGATTCATGGTGGCACTGTTGTACCACTGCTACTATAAACTGAGCAAGAATGACTAAGTTTGTGATTAATAGCTTCACTGTCACAGAAACATGGCGGCACCTCACTGACACTGGTGTGCTGTGATGACAGTAACTCTGCAAACAAAGATGTGAACGAAGAAACTGATGGTGCCAAACGATGAATAAGGCAGTTCGGAGGCAAAAAAGACAACTGTGATTATTGTGTTGTCTCGGTTTTGCACTGCCCTGCATGTTTTCACTTACATACATCTATAAAGGGCATATCTCTGTTTAATGATCTAATTATTGTTCACTAGTCTTCTAGCAGAACCCTGCATTTCACCTCACATACTGACATTAAACCTTGCGTCTTGGATTTTGGGTCTGCCTTGTTTATTTAACATCTTGGGGGCAGAAAGATCCATTCATAAATCACAGTTTGGGAAATCTCATGCTTGAAATTATGCTCATAATATCCTTATGCTACACTATATTCTTTGGGTCATTTTGGCACACTTCCCAGTTAAAAACCGATTTTTGTCTTTGCCAACACGTGGGGGTTTCTGGAAGGGGCGGAAACACATAAAATTACTGTTGCCATAACAACGGCTCTATACCAGTCCCTCCTCCTCTTTTTCTTTCTCTATCTATCTGCTGCAATGCATCACACCCTCCCTCCTCCTCCTCCTCCTCCTCCAGCGCGCACCTCCCTCCTCCAGCCTTCAGCTATCCCAGAGGCTGATTAGTGCAGCATCCTTCCACTGACACACCATGTAATTGTTGAGGCTTACTGAATGTTCTTCCTTACGTGTATACAGCTTTTTCGGCTGGCGCCTGGATTAAAATCTCCAGGAGGAATATAGTGTCTCTAAAAGAAATTTCCCACCGTGCGTCTCTTCTTAAGATTTTTTTGTCAGTGTCCGTGCTCTGAGACTGGTGTTAAAATATCTCCAGAGGTCCGCGATGTGACAGCAAAGGGACTTCCACCATCTGACTGCGTGAGCCTTCCAGCTCTACCAGGACGCGACGTTTAAAGGACACCAGCGAGGGGGACGCGCAGGATTTGATTTTAAAAACTGAAATTTTGTCAAAAGCGGAGAAGGTAAAGAGACGCAGAGACGCGCGCTGCGTTTATGGGAGTGTAAAGAGAAGGACAGACACGACTGCATGTATTTTTAAACCAAATTCACAGATAACGACTAGCCAATATTTGACTGTAGTTTGATCGCCCGAAGTCAAACACAGTCCCACCTGTTCTCACATTGCTAGAATACACAGAATAGCGCACTTCTTTAACCTCCAAAGACAAACTGAATGCGGGCATCCGCGTCAATAAACTCCCTTCAGCTGCTGACTGCATGCCTTTCAGACAGGTTTCATGCACGGGTGGCCCGTCTGAGCAGCAGAGCCACCTGTGCTGTTGTAGTCAAGCCTGTGCTAAACAAACCATATGGCTTAACTGACGTGCACTAACAGTGGATGATTTCACATGAATTATCAGCCAGACTCTGCCCTAGACCACTGCCTGGAACTGTATCTGAACAGATGTGTAGTTGTGAATCTGCAACTTGGACAGCAGAAAGAAAGCAATAACACTATTTTGAGGCACTAATAATAGTAAGGTGATAATTGTAATTTCTGCCAAAGAGTTGGAAACAAGCTAAAGGATACTTCACACTGCTTCTGTTTGCCATTTTACTCTATCAAGCCAAGACCCATTTTTTGTTCAGGTTATATTTGCAATCCTGCATGAGAGAAAAGTCAGTGAGGGAAGCTGAACATTTCCTGTCCATTTCCTGGCATTCATGCATGCAACATTTTGACATTATCAGACTCCTCAGCATCATCCCCTGCCATCACCTCCTATCAGCCTAACATATTAGTCTTCCACTAGCTTTTTTTTTTTTAATTACTGACACTGCCATTTTCTTTCAGTCTGTGCAAGTCAGGATACTGGAGGCCTAAGGGTGTGCCAGAGCATATATAGTTGAACAAAGGCCCTTTTGGAGCAACAAGAGGGTGAAACCTGAAACTCGGAGAGATTCCTCCCTGTGATAACTCACTGAGGGGTTGGACAGGCTTTCCAGCTAAATAGAGTGATTTAGATCCTGGGATGGGCAGAAACAAGGCAGCACAACTTCCAGGCTACTGCTCTCTGGCTTTTCAGGTACTTAAGAAGAGCAGAGCAGCAAGAGGACACACCCACCCCTTCTTCTGGTACTAGTATCATCTAGAAACAAGCAGGAGAAGACACCACAGCTGGACCCAACAGCATCAGGAAAGAGTCTGCTCCTCTCACCTCCCAGACTTTTCATCATAGTCTTTGGTGTCTCAGTGCTCATCACCAAGCTGGTGATGCAGCTGCTGTAGCTTCGTCTTATCTGCCTGTGTGTCCCCCATTTTGAGGTGTGTGTGTGTGTGTGTGTGTGTGTGAGTGTGAGTGTGGTGAACCGCCATCAGTCTTCTTTCTTCTGTCAGGATGTCTACAGTACAAGAGCTGCTGTTGCTACCTCTGGCCCTGTTGGTGCTTCAAGGTGAGTGGGCAGTGGTTGTGTTGCCATTATAGCAACACCTTGGCATGCACAAGAGCCACCATCCAGTCGCCCAATCAGTGTCTTGCTGTGTGTTACCATCAAGGTGTTTCCTGTTGTGTCATGTGTTTGCAGGTGATGTTTTGGGGATTTTCTCAAGTGTATGTGTGTTTATGGATGGGTGTGTTCACATGCAGATATATGTGTGTGTGTGTGTGTGTGTGTTGTTCCCTTATTGTGCTGGTTTGTTTACTAAAAGCCCAGCTGTTCAGGTTTGTTGCCTTTTCAGAGTAATGAGATGAGGCCATGTGGCAGCATTAAAATGGAGGACACACACACACAGATACCACAGTTGATGTGTATTCATCGGCCTAGAACAATGTAGAGTATTTATATCTCTGTGTTACATCCATGTTCCCCTGATGTGTGTATTTGCAGTTCAGTGCTGCTTCTAATGATTATTTTCATTACTCATTAATATACCAGTGCTTTTCTGAATTAATCCGATCTATAATTTGTCTATAAGATGCTCAAACATAGTGAAGAAGTTTGTTAACAGTTGAGTGATATAAAAGAAGAGAAAAGCAACAATTCCTCCTGGAAACTGGAAACTCTATATTTAGTGTATTTGAATGAAAAACAATTATCTAGTTATAAAAATAGTTGATTAATTTTCAGTCAATCAACTAATCTGTTAATGGACAAATAATTTCAGCTCCGGATCAAATGAATGGAAGTTTTCAGGGATTTCAGGATGTTTGTGTTGGTTGAAGAACGTTTGCTTTTCTGCATCATGCTACAGCTGTATGTTTTACTTAAGTCAGGTCTCTGCTGGATATGTAACGTTTATACTAGTACTGCCCAGGAAAAATAGCATCATGAAAGAGAAAATTTGTGCCAGTTATCTAAGCTGCCCTCAGGCTTTCGATTCCTCCGGCTGATATCTGCATGATTTGAGACATCACGAAACCATTTCCCACTTTCACGAGAAGCTGTTTACTGCCATTCGTTCTGTTATAGCATGAGAAACACCTTCCGCTGATGTGAAAATAGCCGAGCTAAATATTCCATCACCTTTAAAGTGCTATCAGTCTCCTGAGACCCACAGAAAAAGAAGAAACTCTGCAAGGATATCGTCTTTCGTAAACTTTAAGAAATTTACATTCACAGCCAGAATTTCTTTATTTGTGGCCTCTAGATTTATTTGGAAACTTATCTGAATGTAATACAGACAATGGGCATGCCTTAAAAGTGACTGGAGACTATTTGAACAAGAAGTAGGTGTTGGTAAATGAGCTACAACCAGGGAAACACAACAGTTAACAAAAATATTTCACCATGCGTGCTTTAAATAATATTGAACTATAGCTGATCTCAGTATAAAGACGTGAATAGATATGACAAATCTCTTTCAAGATAAGAAGAAATTAACATTTTTGAACAGAGGCTGAGTGAAGCTGAGCTTCGGGTTCATCTAGGACAGAATATGCCAGACGACCTCCAGAACACTGGGATGTAAGATGCATAAATTATGAAGGAATGTTTTTAATTTTAGAATTATTTACAAAAAGAAAAAAATGTATAAACAACAATCAATGATAATTCAGTCAATGTTTTCAGGCATGAGACAGACCAAACAGTACCTGCTTTCAAACCAGATGCTCCTAAAACTTAATGCATCTGATGGCACCTTATCTAATGCATGCAGTCAACTGTAGCTCTGAAGCACTGAGTCTGCAAATGGCTTGAGCACAAGCTTATGGTCAAAGGAGATAACTGTCAGGATATCTGAGCCGCCCCACAATCAAGCCATTTGGATCCATATCAATTCCATCACTCCCCATATCCATTCCATCACTCCAGTCTGACCGCTTCCTCTGCACAAGTTGGAAATGACATTACCGAGAAGCTCATCGTAAGCAGCAGGCGTAGAGCATAAACTATTTATGACTGCATGAGTGATGCATTGCAGCAGCAAGTTTTACTTTTAAAGTTATTTCTGATACTGATTATTGGTTTGTACTTGTGTTTTAGGAATTCTTTATACAAGTGTTTGCACTCTTGAGTTGTGATACGATTTGTTTTTTTAAACACTTAAATAATACATTAGATTGTAGGACATAGGTAAGAGGAAGTTTTTTTGTTGTTTTTTTTTAAGCTTTTTGCAGCTTCTTCAGCATTTACAGCCATCCATCCCCATTTTCAGCTGATTATCTGTGGCCAGGAGGTTCATCAGGGTAGTGTAGACGCCTTTCCAGCACTCTGACATAAGCCTTTCTGAGGCTAATGAGTAATTGTGAGTCCACAGGCACTGTCTAGGTCCTCCATGCAGCACTGAAGAGATGTGCCAGGACAGCCCATCTATGGAACAGTGTGGAACTGGGAACATTTACAGCTCAGGTCCAAGATTCTGGCCACTGTGGACCTTACCGTAAAAGTTAAATAATTTAACAAATCAGTATTTTTTCAAGTGGTTTGTGCAACATCTGAAGCCATCTCTGTTGCTGATCAAATAAAACCTGCAGCAGCTGCTACATACAGCATATGGGAGGTCTGGCTCTATATTTCTTGCAGAGTAGCTCTCCACTCTGTACAAAAGCATGAATGTGATTTTCAGAGTGCTTTCACTTGTGTCCCATCTGCAGCTGCTGTCAGAGTTTCATTCTGATTCTATTTGAGGCTCTGTTTTTATGAGATCCTTCTAACCCGCAAATCTGGAGCGAGATACTGTGCTGCGACCTAATTGCAGGCTGCATGTGTCCTGCGCTTTTGTCACACAAGACATGCAAACAGACCTGCTTGCACGCGCACACACACACACACACACACACACACCCTGAGCCCCTGTTCATCCAGCTGTGTGACAGATGTTTGTATTCCCAGGGTTTCCGGTAGTTGTTAGAGGACGGTGGTGGTCAGGAGAGTGAGAGCTTTGTTGTATGAGATGACAAGGTGATGCATTTGCAGAACTGGGAACTTATTGTTAACACCGTATTTTCACTGTCACAAATTTGTGTTCTGCCCTGCACTTATAACACTTTACAACATTTGATCCTGTGATCGATGTGAAGTTGCTAAAGCGAAGTTGCTTGTTTTCCTTAAGTTTGTAAGAGTATACATGTAATGGTCTATAGCTTAATATGTAGCTGTATGTGGATTTATTCACGTTTCTCGTGTTTATTGGAACAATTATTTGTTACACTTATCTCTTAAGCAGAGAGACCATCACTTATGACCAACTGCTAAGTGCTTCTGGAAATTGTGTATCTGGAAAGTATGTGTGTGCCAAAGCCACATAAGGACACACAAGGACAAAACCACATTATGTATCAGGATGTGGACAGACTAGTTTCTCTGTGTGGAGAGAGATGGTAAACAGTAGTTATTTCAATATGTTTTAGTCAGTTTTTAAAAATTGTGTCAAGTATTTTGACAAAAATACTTGTTGGCTGACAAAGTTAAAGCTACAATATTTGTGACAATCTGAGGAAGTGTCCCAAAATGTCTTGAGCCGGTTAATGTAAAATAGGTAAAAATGACTGGTTTCAACTATAGACCAATATGAACAATTCAAGTTCTAACTTTAGGATGTTTGCTCTTTTTTAAATAGTCTTTGGTAAAAGGACAGAATGTGGAGTCAACCTGACTCTTCTGTCCTTGATTGTTCTTTGATTCTTCATTTTAATCCACTTATTTGTCACAGTAGGAAAAAAGCTTTTGAGAAGCAAATGCAAAGTAGCAAAGGTTTTCATGGGGTTGGTGTTTAGAGAGCTACTAAGAAGTCCTCTTAACTTTTATTTTTGACTCCATGAGGCAATCGTCAGTGAGATCATTTAGTTTTAAAATCACAGAAAAGAATGTGGTAGTTGTCTTTCTCTGGTGTTGGACTCCACAAAACAGAAATTGCATTCTGGAAACAACGAAGCAGCTGCTTTAGAAAAAATAGCTAGACGGGGATTCTTCTGGTTTATTCTATACTGATAAACCGGCCTGACGTGAGTTTATCAGCCATGACATTGTGGTGGATTAAACTAAAAGAGATGCACACAGCACAGTGTTTCAGTGCCTACAGTATGTGTGTTTATGTCCGTAGTACCCCAGCCATAGAAACGGATGTTGTCCTCCCTCATCTCTTTTGCTGTAGCTTATCCAGTTTTCTTTTCTCCCTCGCTCTCAATGAAGCAAATAACCTTTTTTTGTATTGCCTTTGGCTCCCAGAGACATGCTAAGATAGCTAACCTCAATGAGTGAATTTTTTTTCTTTTGTTGCTTTATAGACCTCAATGGTAATACAGCATGATATGAGGGTTTAATCAGCCAGCCCCCATGAGTGACGAAAAACTCCTAATCTACAATTTCCTGAATATCCGCTGCATAATCCTCAACTTCAGACCACAGATTATGTAATGGATTTGCATTTTTGATGTGTGTCTGTGTGTCCTGCTGTAGTTAGTGAAAATCATTTCTGGAGCAGTGTGGTGGCTCTGGCTCGGTTTAGTCTGCACTTGCTGTTGTGTCAGTTAGCATGTTTGTCTCTTTCTCCTACTGTCTTTTCTCTGTCTTCTGAACTTGCTGTCTCAGCTTTGGACAGCCTGTGCTCACCTTGTGCATTCCCCCCTCTCACTGTGTCACTGAGCTCCCTCGGGCTTACGGTCTCTTGCTGTTTGTGTGCTACTGTTAAATGCAGCTACTTTCATCTGTCTCTGTTCTTTCTGTCCTGCAACCACAGTGATTTCTTTGGTCTTCTAACACCCTTTTGTATGTCTCTTACTGTCCAACATGTGTGTCATTGCTGCTGTAATGTCTCTGAGCAGTCAAAATGCCAGCCTTCAGAAACTGTTCCGTTTTTCTGCATGGGGTCTTGCTCCTGTGTCTGTCTCTTTCTGCATCTCTGTTTTTACTACACAGTAGAAGTCGATATCATGAAGTCTCTCTCAGACCTGAGTCAAAACATCATTGTACATTAATGATGAGCCTAATATGTGGTGGTGTCTAATTAGTAAAAATAGCTAGTAGTTGATTTTCATTCATGTTCCTCTGAGATTTTACAAGGGGCGGTTTGTGATAAACGACTTTCACCGACCTCTACTGGCAGCCAGCGCTGACAGCTGGACCAGCTTTACAGCAGCATGTAATTAACACAAACAATCAGGTCACATTTGCAACAGACAAGAGAGCTAAATAGAACAGGGATTAAACAAGCAATGAAGCCATTTTGCATTTTCCACTCACTGCTTTGCTGTCCTTGAACAAGTGCAGCAGGTTTATAAAGTTCAGGAGAAGAACTGGCAAATGCTGTTTGGCTCAGGTCTATTTGTTATAATCTGGAATTCCTCCACAGAGCAGATTCCCAGAAAACCTGAGAACCAAAGAACCCCACCTTAACCAAATTACTGTTTGCTAGGATGAGACAGTGAAGTTTTGCTCACTTGAATTATTTTGGTGAATGTCAGGTCTATGTAAATGCTACTCTAAGGGAACATTCTGGTTTAATACAGTGCTAGTTTTGGCTATTATACTAAATATAATTATAACACTGTACTCATCAGAATAATTGCATGGATCTGGAAATAACCAGCCAGACTTAGACTGGATACCAACAAGTCCACTGTTTAGCCAGATCTAAACCAGTGTGTACACCAGTGGGTACTTCTGCAACTGCTAGGTGATACATGGAAATATTGTGGTGCAGCTGGAATTATGATTTTGTAAACAAAACAAAAAAACAATATATGCACACATTCATGTTTAGGAGAAAAATAAACACATATGGTGTTTCTGATTGGTGTTAGGCTGCTTATTGTCACAATAACCAATTAAAACCATCTAGTCTGCACAGCACACACCTCCCACCAGTATCTGAAAGCACTATTCAAGTGAGCAGTGAAGTCAGAATGCTACTGGTGCAAATGCACGATCAGACCCACTAAACCCAGAGAAAAGTCCAGGATTGTGATGAGTTGTGCAAAAAATATAACAATATTGACATTATATATACAACTGCAACAAGAGGTCAAAGATGAAACAGGAAGTCACTCTGTAAACTGGGATGAAGGTGTAATTTGGGTGATGCTATTATTAATAGGATAATATCCACAACTACTGTATGAAAATAAAAACTAAGTACATGGAACCAGAATTAACTTATAGTAATGAGACCTGATAAATCAATGCAGGTTGAATTTTTATCGACCTGAACAAAATTCATACAATTACTTGCTTGAATGTAACTTTGGCACCTGAAACTTTGGCTTGGGTTCAGTCGTTCTCGGGTTCAGCTGGGTGCATCAGCTCTATGTTTGGTTTTAAATGCATAGGTTTACTGTATCTCTTATAATAAAAAAAAAACAAGGAGGCCAGATATGTATGGGTTTTATTTTTGGGCCTGTGAAGTCTTACATTATGTTCTTAACTTTTCCTCCTCTCTCCCTCTTCTTTCTCTGCAGTGCATCAGCCAGTTTTTAGACCTCTTCCCTCGTGCTTTCCCATCTCCCTGTGCTTTTGTAGAAATGGCTGTACCTACTGAACCCTGTGCTAACTTTCTCTTTCTTCATTCCTTCTGTTCATGTTTTTTCTGCAGTGTGGTGGCATCTGTATTTGTATAATTCTTTTAAATGGCGCACTATGGTGCTGCAGTATTTGTATCCCAGGTAGTAGAAAACAGAGCTGTTTTGTATTTGTGTACGAGGCCATGGACGATGTGCAGCCGGTGTGAATCTCAATTGAACTTTAAATGATTTCTCAGAGTTCTCTTACCAGCGTTGTGCCATGTGTTTCCTGTCCTCTCCCTCATTTTCCTCCACCCATCTTACGGTTCAAAACAAACGCTTCTCCAGAGATGAAAGTTGAGAATAGCACAAGATCATTGGAAACTGCAAGGTGCAGTGTGAGAAAGAAACATTTGGAGTTACAGGTGTGTAACTCCTGGCCGATGCAAAGTATGTGTCATGATGATGATGGCATATATAGACTTGTGCATCTATATATGAATTTAACTCAGATATTAATTGACATTATGCAAGACAATAGTAGCACTCAATGCAACCTCTTTATTTCCCCTCAGTTTCATAGATTAAAAATATCTCAAATGTAAATGACCGCAGAACTAAAAACCAAATTAATCCAATTCTGAGCAATCTATGAGCTGAAATGATGAGTGGGGAAAAAAAGCAAGAAAAAAGCTATGCCCGATATGAGGGGAAAGCAATGTGCATGCAAAGTGCACTGGGAACAAGCATGCAAAAATTCTAAAGTTCAATCAGCTATTCTTGTTTTGTAAAGTACTGTTAGAGAGTTTGCCTGCAAGTACTGAGAAACTAGAAACACCAGAGCTCTGCCCGTGTGTCAACCTTTCTGTCCAATTACGGGTATATAAAAAAAAAGGGAATGACTGCAGTTCATGACTATTATGTCTGAATGTCATGACCTGTAAATAGACAAAGAACAATAAAAAGTAAAAACAGAAGGTTTCTCACTGTGTGTTCTTCGTCTGGTTCACTCTGTAGCGTCTCTGTGCCATGGGGCCTGCGTGGAGGTGGACTCAGACACAGAGGCCATGGCCAGCAAAGGCTTCAGGCTGGGCTGCATTTCCTGTAAGAGAAGAGGCGAGGTGCATGCCACAGCTTCTGTCAACTGGTACTTCAAGGCTTCAGATGAGACTGATTTCTCCCTTGTAAGTAGCATTAAGATATATGACAAGGCAAACCTTGAATAAGTATTGCCTTAAAGGAACAGTTCAACATTTTAGGGAATACACTCAATAACATTTTATATCTGGTTTGTTTAATCTATCAATTCCTTATCTATACCACTTATCCTGCTGCAGCCAATCGCAGCCGACACTGGGTGAGAGGCGAGGTACACCCTGGACAGGTCACCAGTCTGTCACAGGGCTGACAAATATAGACTGTCATTCACACTTACATTCACACAGAGAGGCGGTGGCGGTCAAGTTCAAACCCAGAACCTCCTAAGGTGCCCATGCTAACCACTGCACAACCCCACAGCATTTATTTAATACAGAAATTTAGGTGTAAACATCACAAATCACCAGAATCACCAGAATATTTTGTCAAACCAAGTTGTTTTATTGGGACTTTGTGACAACAAGACTAGCTGTCTCTCTCCAAAGAATGACATAAGCATATTCTCAAAGGTTCTTTTATACAGGTTCTTTTACATTTTTTTTTTACAGAATTACTTTAGATCATACAATGCAGCCACACCACCCTGGTCGTGCCCGAGCTCATCTGATCTGAGAAACTAAGTAGAGTAGAGTAGGTACTTTATTGATCCCACAGTAAGCAAGGTTGGGCCTGATTTGTACTTGGAATGGGGGAACCACCTGGGAATACGAGGTGCACACCCAGTTATTAGGGTTACACAAGCCATTGCCCTCTATGTGCTGATCCCAAGCCTGGATAAAAAAATGGGAGGGTTGTCAGGAAAGGCATCAAGCATAAAAACAAAAACTGTGCCAAATCACATATGCACTTTATTCAATACAGTCAAGACTCAAAAGTATAACAAAAATTCACCTCTTGTAAGTTATTCTCAATATATCAATTTAATTTGGAAATTACCCTAAAAACTGAAATATCAGTCTAAACTTCATGAAAAAGGCCCAGTGCCGGAGACCAAACACCACAGATTTTAAAATACAATCAACTCAAGGCCCCAGACACATCCATCACAACAGTGCTGTCTGAATGCTTTTTGGAAAACGGCTGTAATGCATTTCTCATGAGATAGCGCAGAGTCTTGCATTTTTCATGACAAACTTTCCTCCCCCTTTGTGTCGACTGGAAGGCAGCCTTTTTGCTTACCAAAGATGTCCTCCCCAGGCAAATCAAAGAGGTCATAATGGTATATTCAGTGCCTATAGCAGAAGAGAGCCCATTAGCCCTAAACTGCCAATTAAAATTAGTAGCCACTAATTCACCAGGAAGTGCAGAGGCAAGGCTGCTAACTGCACATCAGTCGAAATAGAAAAATAGCAGCAGCGGTGAGGAGGAGACCAGCTGTCTATTTCCTCAAGTATGGCAGAAACCGAAACGCAGACTTGACACTCAGGGTGTGAATATTCATAACACAGAACAATCAGTGTGTTTTATACCTATCAGCATCCAAGAGAAAACAGCAGTTTTCAATTGTAGTTTTACAGTATTTATTCACACATATAAAGAATAAAAAAATATCCAGCCAAAGATTATTAATTAGTTTCCAAAAATAGGTGGAAAGACACTCCCTTACAACTAGACACTGTCAAATCGCTTTGCTGAATGTTTGGAGTCTGCCTCCAGCTCAAAAATCCCATTCTTTAACTTCCTTCCAGATATATATCTATGAAGACATAGCAGAAGAAGTAATTGACCTACGTTTCTATGGGCGTTTGATGTGGAATGGCAGCAAGAACACCAAGGACCTACAGGACGGCTCCATCTTCATCCTCAATGTGACATACAATGACACGGGAACCTACAAGTGCACATTCTTCCGCGTCCTCACCTATAAGAAGTCGCCCCAGATTGAAACTAACATCACCAAGATTATCACCCTGAATGTGGTCCCACAACGTAAGAACAGAGGGCTTGGAGTGGATCTGGGGTGGGGGCAGGGGCTGATGTACTGTATGTTTGAGTGGGAAATGGCAAAACAAAATTATCCATAACTACCACTGACTTGCATTTATAGGTTGCTTTAATTTTAATGTTACACTGAAATAGGCCCATATTTATTGAACTTCTAATTACACTGAGCAATGCACTAAAGAACCAACTTTAGCTCAAAACAAAGCTAAAGGCTAGCTGAAATCTACAGTCTGGACAACCATACATAAAAACTGGTCAGTAGGACAAGGCAACCAACAGCTTGCACTGTTTATATAAAAAACAATGCTGAGAAGGCCAAAGAAGTTGTAGGTCTTAGATTTAAAGGGCGATAACATGCTGTGTTTACAGCTAGCTTCCATTGCCCCAGGTTAATGGTCAAAACCATAGAAAGTAATTGAGATGTCCCCCAAGGTTCAATTCTGGATCCTCTGAATTTTCATTAGTTGAAGCACGCAGATCAACTACTACAAGATCTGTGCAAGGGCACAATGGGTAATGGACTTCACAACAGAACTGAATTCATCAGTGGATGTCAGATACTGTAGGTTAACTGCACCTGCAGAAGCATTCAGTAAATAATAAATTATGACTGTAACTCAGGACAGGGGGACCATGAATTATGAGTGTATGTTGATCTGTGTGTTTCTAGTCACCAGGGGAATGGCTTCCATTTTGTCTGAGGTGATGATGTATGTCTCTATCATCGGGCTGCAATTCTGGCTGGTAGTTGAGATGATTTACTGCTACAGGAAGATCTCAGCAGCAGGAGAGGAGGCTCTGAGAGAGAGCGCGTGAGTAACACCTACACACACAGAGCAAGCCTCTTGCCAGTGCCGTTCTTTCATTTCCAGATCCTGCTGGGCTGTCCAAATGTCCTGATTTCCCATCTTCCACTTTCATCCTGGATTTCCCTTCCTGGAACTGCTTTTTTATCTTTCTCTCCTTTCTTTCACTCTCCTTTCCTCAGGGCGGAGTATTTAGCTATAGCATCAGAAAGTAAAGATAATTGTGCTGGTGTACAAGAAGCTGAATAGCACAGGTAGGTCTGGATTCATACTCAACATGGTCTCTAAGATTTTCAAGAATTAACCTTTTTACATAAAATAGCCTATGTATTTTTAACTAATGTCAGCCCATCAGACAACCAGCCAGGCCTAAATGTATCTCTTAGTTTAGTGGTTACCTGCCACAGCTTGTGACTCCTAAATAGGAAGTAGGGAACCTGCTCATCACAGGATAAATGTCTATGAGTTGTGAACAGTTCAGACACAGGGTGAGTTACTCTTCTCATTTTTGTCCCTGCTCTGCCCCTAAAGAATTCATTTTCCTGACAGGTTTGTGTATTTCTTTGTTTTTAACTTCAGGTCAAGGAAAAATTCAAGACAGCTTCTTTAAGGAATCTCACATCCACATCCGTGCCCTCTTCTCTCACCATCACCCATCTCCCACCATCCTCTCCACATGATGGAAAAACAGAGCCACAGGGAGGAGGAGGAGCTTCACAGAAAGGTTTTGAGTAACTTTCTGCAAAAAAATGAGAAGGACTGAACTGTATCCCCTTAAGAGGGACATGGTGGCTGCATCGGGTCATGGATCAACAGGACATAGGGAGAGAGAGCTGTACTGTATATAGGTGTATATGCACAGACCATCTCTAACCAAATGTAGAGTATATTATATAGAGTATACAGGTGCTGGTCATATAATTAGAATATCATCAAAAAGTTGATTTATTTCACTAATTCCATTCAAAAAGTGAAACTTGTATATTATATCCATTCATTACACACAGACTGATATATTTCAAATGTTTATTTCTTTTAATTGTGATGATTATAACTGACAACCAATGAAAACCCCAAATTTGGTATCTCAGAAAATTAGAATATTGTGAAAAGGTTCAGTATTGAAGACACCTGGTGCCACACTCTAATCAGCTATTTGACTCAAAACACCTGCAAAGGCCTTTAAATGGTCTCTCAGTCTAGTTCTGTAGGCTACACAATCATGGGGAAGACTGCTGACCTGACAGTTGTCCAAAAGACGACCATTGACACCTTGCACAAGGAGGGCAAGACACAAAAGGTCATTGCAGAAGAGGCTGGCTGTTCACAGAGCTCTGTGTCCAAGCACATTAATAGAGAGGCGAAGGGAAGGAAAAGATGTGGTAGAAAAAAGTGTACAAGCAAAAGGGATAACCGCACCCTGGAGAGGATTGTGAAACAAAACCGATTCAAAAATGTGGGGGAGATTCACAAAGAGTGGACTGCAGCTGGAGTCAGTGCTTC
>NW_018128320.1:139334-159703 GCF_001952655.1 Monopterus albus
GAGACGCTTCTGACGCTGTCTGTTGTTCAAGAGTGGCTTGACACAAGGAATGCGACAGCTGAAACCCATGTCTTTCATACGTCTGTGCGTAGTGGTTCTGGAAGCACTGACTCCAGCTGCAGTCCACTCTTTGTGAATCTCCCCCACATTTTTGAATCGGTTTTGTTTCACAATCCTCTCCAGGGTGCGGTTATCCCTATTGCTTGTACACTTTTTTCTACCACATCTTTTCCTTCCCTTCGCCTCTCTATTAATGTGCTTGGACACAGAGCTCTGTGAACAGCCAGCCTCTTCTGCAATGACCTTTTGTGTCTTGCCCTCCTTGTGCAAGGTGTCAATGGTGGTCTTTTGGACAACTGTCAGGTCAGCAGTCTTCCCCATGATTGTGTAGCCTACAGAACTAGACTGAGACACCATTTAAAGGCCTTTGCAGGTGTTTTGAGTCAAATAGCTGATTAGAGTGTGGCACCAGGTGTCTTCAATACTGAACCTTTTCACAATATTCTAATTTTCTGAGATACCAAATTTGGGGTTTTCATTAGTTGTCAGTTATAATCATCACAATTAAAAGAAATAAACATTTGAAATATATCAGTCTGTGTGTAATGAATGAATATGATATACAAGTTTCACTTTTTGAATGGAATTAGTGAAATAAATCAACTTTTTGATGATATTCTAATTATATGACCAGCACCTGTATATATACAGTCCTATAAGATTGTGGTCACAACTTGCATGTTTATGAGTGTATCAAAACAACTGACATGCTTATGAGTTTTAAATTAGTTTTGTCATATTTCATTACACACCGTGTGTTGAGATAGGGGTTTGACCAATATGAGCTATAACTGTGGAAAGAAAAAAAAATTAACCAAAGGTATTTCAGTGTTTCTTCTGCAGGTTTGTTAAAGCTGTGGTGCAAATAAAAACTGGTTTAATGCTACAACAATCAAAACATTTAATAACAAAAAGACATGAAATATATTTTTTAAAAATAAAGTAGGACTATATATATATAACAGCTAATTTTCCTGCTGTTGTGTTGTGAATGCAGCTAAATCCAACAGAGGAAATACTGGTACAATAGCTGATATTGTGTTCTGATGTTCAGTGTTTCATTTAGACCTGTTTAAATGGCAAAACATTACAAATATTTGTTATTTTCCCCTAGAATCATTTCAGCATTTAGTCAAAATGGGGCACAATAAATTAAAAATACAAAGAAAATATGTTCACTGCAGGTTGATCAGAGGAGATCACACATCAATATCTAAACTTCAAGGAGACCCCTGAACAGTCTTAGCAGCTCCGTCAGTACGTAAACTATCAAACTCAAACCAACAACACAGTTGATCCCTTAAATTTCCTTTGTCAAGTTTAACATACAAAATTGAGAGCAGATTTTAACTGAGCAGATGCGACCACATGAGATGAACTGTCACTTGTGGAGTGGGAGATCGGTGATTCATGACTGCTTCATGTCTGGTGGAAAAAGTCACAAATCTAAATATGACTCAACAGGAGCGTGATCACCCACCACCTTCACATATCTGCTCACCAACAGACATGTTTTCTGGATTAAATGCATAAATGTTTAGGCTCCTCCCTGGAGGACAGCTGATTAAAATTTCAAGTGTTCTCAGAGTTTTGAATGATTCGCTCTCAAATGAAGGAAAGTGCAATCATCAGGCAGTGTACATTCTGGGTTCACCTCTATAAAAAACACAGCACCAGTCATGTTTTAATGTGTTATTCTGGGCCGGGCAAGCAACTGAGGCAAGACCCAGTTTTATGTTAAATTCTGAAACAGCACAATGATGTTTTTAACTGTTTCCCTTGATCCCGTGAGCTCAGAATGCAAAAACCAGCTATAAAGATGTTTTTGTGCAACAGCAATCTAAAGCTAGATTTCAGTTGAGTTCCCTTTCAATTAAAATATGATCATGCAGTTTTAAATGGGCTGTTTCAAGTAGCAGGTCCACCGCTGAATTTAATTTGCTCCTTAAAGCTGCCTACAAGTTTTAGCACAGTGAAAACCTCTCACTAAAATGGCATCTGGGACTACAGTGTCACTTCCTGTGACACTTTATTACACCAGACCAGTTACAATGAGGAACAGAAGTATTTGAACACCCTGCGATTTTACAAGTTCTCCCACTTAGAAATCATGGAGGGGTCTGAAATTCACATTGTAGGTGCATTCCCACTCTGAGAGACAGAATTAAAAAAAAAATTTCAGGAAATCACATTGTATGATTTTTAAAGAATTTATTTGTCTTGCACTGCTGAACATAAGTATTTGAACACCTGAGAAACAGCAAGAATTCTGGCTCTCAAAGACCTGTTACTGTGCCTTGAAAAAGTCCACCTCTACTCCACTCATTAATCTAAATTAGTAGCACCTGTCTGAGCTCTTTAAAGACACCTGTCCACCCCACAGTCAGTCAGACGCCAACTACTACCATGGGCAAGACCAAAGAGCTGTCAAAAGACACCAGAGACAAAACTGTGGACCTCCACAAGGCTGGAAAGGGCTACGGGGGCAAAAGCTTGGTGAAAATAGATCAACTGTTGGAGCAATTGTTAGAAAATGGAAGAGGCTAAAGACGACTGTCAGTCTCCCTCGGACTCGGGCGCCATGCAAGATCTCACCTCGTGGGGTATCACTGATGATAAGAAAGGTGAGGAATCAGCCCAGAACTACAAGGAAGGAGCTGGTCAATGACATGAAGAGAGCTGGGACCACAGTTTCAAAGGTCACTGTCGGTAGAACACTACGCCGTCATGGTTTCAAATCATGCATTGCACGGAAGGTTCCCCTGCTCAAGTCATCACATGTCCAGGCCCATCTGAAGTTTGCCAAAGACCATCTGGATGATCCAGAGGAGGCATGGGAGAAAGTCATGTGGTCAGATGAGACCAAAGTAGAACTTTTTGGTCTAAACTTCACTCGTCGTGTTTGGAGGAAAAAGAAGGATGAGTTGCATCCCAAGAACACCATCCCTACTGTGAAGCATGGGGGTGGTAACATCATGCTTTGGGGGTGCTTTTCTGCGAAGGGGACAGGACGTCTGCACTGTATTAAGGAGAGGATGAATGGGGCCATTTATTGTGAGATTTTGAGCAACAACCTCCTTCCCTCAATCAGAGCATTGAAGATGGGTCGTGGCTGGGTCTTCCAACATGACAACGACCCGCAGCACACAGCCAGGATAACCAAGGAGTGGCTCCGTAAGAAGCATATCAAGGTTCTGGAGTGGCCTAGCCAGTCTCCAGACCTCAATCCAATACAACATCTTTGGAGGGAGCTTCAACTCCGCGTTGCTCAGCGACAGCCCCGAAACCTGACAGATCTAGAGGAGATCTGTGTGGAGGAGTGGGCCAAAATCCCTGTTGCAGTGTGTGCAAACCTGGTCAAGAGCTACAGGAAACATTTGACCTCTATAATTGCAAACAAAAGTTTCTGTACCAAATATTAACACTGATTTTCTCAGGTGTTCAAATACTTATGTTCAGCAGTGCAAGACAAATAAATTCTTTAAAAATCATACAATGTGATTTCCTGAAATTTTTTTTTAATTCTGTCTCTCAGAGTGGGAATGCACCTACAATGTGAATTTCAGACCCCTCCATGATTTCTAAGTGGGAGAACTTGTAAAATCGCAGGGTGTTCAAATACTTCTGTTCCTCACTGTATGTATCACACCAAAAGAACAAGCGTGCAGCTTTACCAGTTATCTGGAGGCGTGATGTGAAAGCGTCACTTCCAGTCGAATTGGTCTGTAGTGAAAACTTCCACTGATGTGCAAATTCACACTAAGGTCTTAGCGTTTCTGTAGAACTAAGGGCTCGGCCAACTGCTAATATCTTCAGAAACTACTGTGGGCAAATGTACCACAAAACCTGTCCGGTGTGCCTCCTGTAGAGAAGCCAGTGGAAACCACAAGGGTAGAACTGAAGCGCATTACAAATCTTTTGTGCTTGTAAAATGGAAAGAAATAAGCATCTGTAGTTGCTTCTCTTTCAAGACAGTCTGCTATTGAGCACTGATGAACACTAGATGGCAGCCAAACACTGCCGAGAGAAGGCACTTGCACCACACGAACTGATAAATTAATACAGAATTACTGGACGCTCACTGTTACATTTTTTTCTCTTTAAGGCTATTCGAGAAACTCTGACACTGCTTACTAAGCATTGTACTTTTTGGGTAAGCATTTGTTTTTGTCATCTAAATGCCTTGTTCCGCACAGATGAACCAACCAGTGGGCTATTCAAGAAACTCTGACACTGCTTACTAAGCAATGTACTTTTTGGGTAAGCATTTGTTTTTGTCATCTAAATGCCTTGTTCTGCAAAGATGAACCAACCAGTGAAGTGAATGGCAGATGTCGGTTGATATACAGTGGCGTATTGGGCTGTATTAAGCCAAATGCATTTTCATCCTCATTTTTAGAAGTTTTTTCTTTTTCCATTTTACAGTAAAATCTATAATTTTATTCCCGGTACAGAGGCTTGAACCTGGTCACTAGCCCTTCTCCACACAAACAATTTTGATGTTTTTTTTTTCCCAGATCAGCAGTGGTCAAATTCAAATATACTGAGTCACTAGGTGCAATTTCTTAACTCAATTTTTCCAAGGTAAGAAAAAAATCATTCCCCATGAAAAGCACTAAGGAAATGACCTCAGTGTATTCAGGCATTTTGCTAATGCTCTTAGAAGAACGGTCTGTAAACTAATTCTACTAAAACAGAAACACATAATGGCCAAGTGGTTTTTGCACAAGGGCCATAACCCTGCAGTGGTCATGGCTTCTTGTGATCAGAGAGACTTGTCTTTCCTGACTGAGAAATGTCAACACAGAATGAACACATGTCCACAAAACTAGAATAACTTGAACACAGTACTCTTGTTCCAATAAGATTTCTGTTGCACAAAGCGATCTCCTAATAAAAATGTTTAGCAATTTAACTGTGAAATAAAATCAAGGACATGCTGATTAAAATCACCTTCCTTTATCTGACCTGTGTGTTGCTTATGGAATCAAACATTTCACTATCAGTGAAATCATCCTTTCATTGTTTCACAAAGCAACAACACCAAACATTTCTCCATTGTGAGCAGTTAGTGCTGTTATTTGTCAGAGATGATAGTTAACTGAAAATCTGGGTTTCTGACTGTTGGTAAAAAAAAAAAAAACAACAAAAACATGGCTGCAGCGGCGAAAGAGAAAGAGTTAGCTTGGGGGAAAATTAAATGACACTGATAATCATCAGTCGTAGCCTTGTGTTAAAGGTCGTTCGGCAAGTCATTCTGTAAATAAGAAATGTGTCAGTGGTGTCTGATAAATCTTACTGTTGGAGACACTTGATTTTTACTGCCACGGATTGCGCTGTTAAGAAACAATCTTTTAATGAATTGGCAGAAATTTTTTTTCATGTTGATCAATTGTAAAGTACATTTTTAAGCAAAACTCCAGAAAAACTCCCTGGTTCCAGCATCTCAAACGTGTTTTTTTTTTTTGCTGGCTTACTTTTCCTTCTGTAATATTAAGCTGAATATTTTGGTTGGACAACATATCACAGTTTTGTTGAACTTCTCTGAAATTTTATGGGCGAAACGATAAGTACAATAATGACAATAATGGTTTGTTGCAGCCTTATTTGACCTAAGTACGTTTGAAGGTAAAGACAGACTCAAACACAAGTTGTTGGGTGTTTTAGAACTTTTCATTTCTCTCCATGGTGTGGGTGTACAGTCTCATCTTTACAGTACATTCTCATCCCTGCTCCTCCTTCAGCTCTCTTGCACTGGAGACAACCAAATATTACATCTTTCTGTTACCCGTGGCGGGCCATGCACAGCAGAGCCCACATGCTTCTGTAGCCACCATTTTCAGAGGAACAGAGTAAGTGAGTGGGTGAAGGGGGAGAGCGAGCACAGAGGAAAAGCAGGGCTGAGTGATAAGTAAAAGAATAAAAAGAGGGTGTACAGGCGGGTGATGTTTTTTACTTCAGAGGCCACAGGATAGAGAAGAGAGGATGAAAACAAAGAAATAAAGACAGAAAATGACAAAGGAATTAAATGTTAAATGAAAAAATAAGTGAGTCAAATTGATCTTACAAACACAAATACTGCACAACAGGTTCCCTTTTCCTTCACTTGGGCTTATAAAACTGGTTGGTCCTTCTGATTTGAAATGTCTAACCCAGCAGAAGCTTCCTGCTCCGATACTTCAGGTTTCTTACCTGATCAAGTCTAAATCCTGAACCGTTAAGGTCTGACTCTGTGATGCAAAGAGTGAGCAACCAAATATGAAAGAGAAAACCCAAAAAAGAAACACTAACATTGAAGCCTTCACAATCATGCACAGTGTTGTTAATCCAAAATTTTCTTTGCTTATTTTTTCCCACTGCTTCTACACACACACACACACACACACACAATGCACCATCAACCTCATCATTATAATTATTATATACTACTTTGAAATACTCAAAAAGTACTAGAATCACTAATGCCATTATTGCTGTGACCAGTAATCGTTCTTGTGTAGCTCCTGTTGGTCCAAACTGCGACAGAAAATCAGAGCACACATACCCACCACATGACTTCTTAAGAGCAGGACAGGACTTCAGATCAAAAGTTACTGGTAATAATAAATACTGTAATGGTCTAAGAAACTGTTTGCTGTCCTGACAAACAACCCAACATACTGATTTCCAAGAAAGATAAAACCCAGACAGGGCCGCAAAGAGTGGGAGTGTGTTTGGGATACATTTCCATATCATGTCTAAAAATTAGGGTGAAACCTAAAGTGTCTGGTGCTGAAATGTTCCTCATCGTCTTTTGCAGAGGACTGTCAGCATTTGGCGGGGCTCAATTCAAACATGAAAGAGCAGCAAACTCCTGAAGGAAAAAGCGAGAGTCATCCTGCACCTGTCAGTGCTCCCCTTGTCTCCTCCTTTCTTTCAGAGAGTAGTGTCCCCTCTTTTTATTTCAGCAGGCATTTACTAGAGGCAAATGCATCTAACTGTTCCCAGCTACCACCTTCCAGAATCTATGAAATGTTGCAGGTCACAAGAGGAACTTAAGTCTGTGATAGTCGAAGAATTGGGAGGTCAGAGGTAAAATGATTCTGGAATACAATCCAATATGAAATGTCTCTGTGATCCTCGGACAGTGGATGGTCTGAACAGATCAAGGAGTCACAGATCAGTTGTTGTTATACCAGTAAATGGACTGTATTTCATCAGTATACCATTTCTTCAGGCTTCAGTAAGGGACTCTGAGAGGGTGTCAGTGGAGTGCTGCTGTGCCTCTGGGACCACGATGCCCTGGTGGAGCTTTTCTAAAGACTGCTTCATCTGGGAGATAAACAACAGTAGGGTTGGTGGTGGGGGGGTGAGAGAGAGAGAGAGAGAGAGCATTCGAAGGGAATATTGAGTCAGGTAGACTGGGTTACATAATGCAGTGACAACATCCAGCATATGATGAGCACAAGCAGCTTGTGTGACACATTAAAACAATGGTATCCCTGTAGACCGGCACTATGAGTGTTTTATTTCACAGAGTAATAAATTAAACAGAAATACGCACACACACACACACACACACACACACACACACACCTGGTCAAGGAGTGTTACAGAGGACTGCAGGATCTGCTGCCACTTGCTGAGCTGAGCCTGGTGAAACTGCCTCTGGAGCTGCAAGACCTGAGCCCACTCTCCAGCTGTCTGGGGCAAAGGACTGGGGAGAGGAGTAAAACAGGGGAGTGGAGACAAAGAGGGGAAGGTGGAAAGAGGAAGGCAAGCAGAATGGAGACCATTAAAACCATTAAAAAGTCTACAGTCAGTAGCATACTCACAGGTCTTAAACCTGCATTAGGGTGCAGGTTTAAGACCCGTTTAAGACTTGGTAAGCTGCAAACAACACTACTCAACAAAACTGAGTACAGGCTGTGCAATAGAATTAAAATGTTCCATTTTACAATAACTGTATTACTTTTAAGCTAGAATATTTGTTTTCAATTATCTGTAAATTCAAACAGATTACACAGAGTACAACGAATATTCAGACCCCAAAGTACAAACTCAGGGCAACAAAAGTGAAAACACCTGTGACAACATTTTAATGAACTGACCAAGTGTGCACTCAGTTGTGATCTATACTGTATCATAACCTTTAAGTTCATGCAACAGACCTGTTAGTAAACAGCTGCATATTTACATATCCAGCAGAAACAAAAGAACATTATCATTCATTTAGAGTCATGTTCGTGCCCGCCTGATAAATGCAAGTGCAATACCAGAGTTCCTTTTAGTTCTAGCTTGCCCTCAACAAACCCGAGGGAATCACCTGGTTTTCTTAGTTGGCAAATGGTCCACTATGTTCATCAGCTAGTCACCGTGTCTGTCTAATTGTTCTGTGCCGTTTGCTGCCGAGTAGGCGGTGACCCAAACACACTGTTGAAAGCAGCGAAAGCAAGCTAAAACACTAAAGGTGCCGGTCAGAAATCCTAAATACTGAACTAAAAGATGTCAAAAGCTGCTTTCTCTTTGGATTCACCTCTTCTGCAAACAAGAATTAATGTGCTCTACTGTTAAAAAAACATTGATTAAAGCTGTTTTAAGGTAATTTTCATCTACGTACCTTGAAAAGGCAAGGGAATACTTGTTGCTATGCAATAACTGAAAACTCAAAGGGACATTACAGACCTCAGATCCCAGAGGAATAACTCCACAAGCCTGGGACCAAACACCAATTAACAACACAGTCCCGCTGGGTGAGGAATGGAGATAACAAGTGCCTGTGTCAGTGTGAAAAACAGTGCGGTGTATTTACCTGTCAGCAACAGAATAGGAGTGCCATGTTTCCAGTGTATGGGCCGCTCTCTCTAGAGCATAGAGTTTATAGAACAGCAGCATGTTGAGAGCCACCAGCACCACCAGACTGACCGGGACAGAAAGATAAGAGCATAATTTTTGGTCTGGCATGAAAATGCACACAAATAGTAAAAAGGAAAAAAAAAAAAGCTTCAATGAATTAGTGAGAGAACCTCAGTGAGATATAAACAGCAAAATGCCAAGACAAACAGAAAAACATGAGAGGACATAAATATTGAAGGGTTCACTCTTGACCCAGGTCCTAAGATAACACACTGTCATTTTGTTACATGAAAAATCCACCTTGACACCAACATTAGCGTTACAAACTACTACTGATACACACACGTTGCATTCCTGGGCTGTGTTTGGCTCAGATTTAGGTGATGTGACCTTGGCGCCAGTTTCACTGCAGAATGAAGACTTTTTCCTACAGATGCACCAATTGCAATTTTCTTGGCCAATTCCGCTTTCATATTTTTTAAAACTCTGACCTACCAATTTTGACTGATTCCTATTTTCTAAGAACTGTAATCGTCAGCATCCACAGACATTTTTGCAACTTTTCTTGAATAAAAAATTAAATGGCAAAAAACAAAATGTATTAAAGTATTACATTTTCACTTTTTTCTTCTTTGTTTTACAAACCAACTAAAAATGAAGTTATAAATAGGTTCAACAAGTAATAGAAACAGAAGAATGTCTGTTACATCAGTCCTACTGAACACACAGTTCTTTACAAAGTGTGTGTAGTTGGTATTTGCTGGGTTTTACCACAGTTTGGACACACTGTACATATACATGCATTTCATGTGTAGCCACTAATTTCCTCCTCTGTGTGCTTTTTGTTCACCAAGCACCTCCACTACACAAATGAATATGCGCCCGGTACAGACACGAGCACAAGTCTCGCTCGAGGTGCATGTGAAAAACTATGCACTGCACATGCTATGCTTCTGGTCTGTGTCTCTGTGTCATTGACGTGGACTGTCGTGTCTCTAAATCTGATCGACACAGGCTCAGAAATCTCAGGGTGATCAGCAGGTCACCGGTCAAAGCCAATCGCACTGAAAACCAGCCATTTCCATCTCTGCCGATCAATTGGTGCACCTTTACTTTTTTCTAGACTCATCATTGACAGTCAACAGTGGCACATTTATGAAACAGTTTCTCCACTGGCAGTAACTACACCATAAACCAGAATGCAATGCTGCCTCAATTCTTGTCAGGTAAACACACTGAGACTTATTCTTTGAGGGTTGTTGTGAGTCATTTTGGGAACTATAAGGAAACCTTTGACTGAACTGGTGATACATGAATCAGGTTAAGGGAAATGTGGTACAACAACAAAGTAAACAAGACACTGGAAACCAGCCCTGATATACAGAGATCACACACAACAGGTGTTTTCAGACTGAATGCAAAGCAAACCTTAAAGGCAGACTGAATGTGTAAAGGCACATACACACATGGAGTAGAGGTGTGTGTTGTTGGCAAACATCTGTCCAGTCCTTTGGATGTTTGTGGCAAACAAATGTGAAACAAATTTTGCGTGAAAGCACCCACATTCACTTCACATTCGATCTGGACAAACCCTGACAGATTTAAATGGTGGATTCTTCTTGCAAGAAAATGATTATCCTCAGAGCTCATGTTTATGCAGCCAGTTGTATAAAATCAAAGCCTCTCATACGAACCTGATACAGATCCTATGCACAAGAAGTATTGCAGAAAGGAGGGGGGAAAAGAGAAATAGCAAGAAAGGTATCGTGAGGCTGTTAATATGCAAGATCGGTATCTAATTGTGTGAGTGAGGTGCTCAGACATGGACAGAACCAAGACAGCAGAGTGCTACCATAATCAAAATATACAATCAAATGCCCTAAATTCCCACAATATAGAAAACCACATGCAAGGACACACATGCTTTTATGTGTGGACAGATTTTCACTCAGTAATTGCACACTCACAAAATCCCTTTCTTATATAATAACATGATTTAGAAATGCTCATCTCTGTTCTGAGTACCTTGTGTGTGAGATTACTAGTGAAAACCCCCCTCACAAAATTCAAATGATCAATGTATAAACATAAAACATACTGGAAATGATTTTGAATTAAAATAGCCACAAGGGAAGTTCAGACCAGGGATTCAGAGAGTCCACAAACACACAGCACAACACTGGAACTTACATGAAGCTGACTATGAGGAGGATAGTAGATATACTGTTGTGTCCTCTACCATGTGCGCGCTCTCCCAGATTCATATACTGAGTACCTAAAACACAAACAAACGTTCACACACCAAAGCATTTGATGAACAGCACTTTTCTCATGGGTTCACCAAGTTAAATTTAAGACTATTTAAGATATTTTTAATACCAGATAAAATGCAACTTAATACCTGTTTCAATGTCACACCACCTAAAGCATGAAAGCTACCCATAAAAACAGGCCTAGAATTATTTCTGATGCAATGTGAAATAAATATCAGTTTATTTAAAACACATTTTTGTCATTAATTCTGAATATAATTAATCATTAACCATAATCTAAACCTGGATAAACAGCTGAAAGTGGATGAATAGATGGGCAAATGGATTAACCAATAAAAATATTGCTAATTCATATAAAGTAAGAGTTTGAGGATTTTTCCAAGACCTTTACTCTATATTGCACTTTATGTAAAGTGACTGCACAGAACCACTAGAGGGCAGTATTACATAGAACATGGATGCAGGTTTTTAGTGTGGATACCTTTTCTGGCCGACTTACTGGCTTCTCTTCGGTCCCTGTTGTCTCCAACTCTTCTGCCCACTTGGTCTGTGGTGCCCAATCCTCCCACCTCCCTCTCTCTCTCCCGCTCGCCCTGCCGCCTAGAGCAGGTGCGTTTGCGGCGGCGCAAGGCCGGTGGGGTCTTAGCAGCGTCAGCACCCACTGCTTCACCTGTGGTGACCACAGTGACTTCAGACCGCAGCAGCGCTTCCAGCTTACACACCTCGCTCTCTGCATGGGGCAAAGTGAATGAACATTTTTGAGGCTTGTTTTGCAAATCCTCTGCACACCAAAACATAACTAAAGTCACTTTGTTCGTTTGAATAGCCGTCATCTGTCAAAAGAGAACATCCCACCCCACTGTGATATTGTCAGTTTTACCTGTAAAAACATAAAGTACATAAACAATGAACCGCATGAACCATATGCTGCAACATTTGGCTTTATGTCAGCTGTGCTCCGCTTATGTTCCTTAATAGCTCAATTCACTTTCCACAGACTGTGTGTGTACAGAGATACGCTGGTAGAGGCGGACCACGTGACTCACCCATGTGTCTGTAGTGCTCCTCAATACCACTCCAGGTATTCTTTTCAATCAATGCTTTCACTAGGCTCCACGGCTGCTTCCTGTAGCAGATGTTTGAGGAAATTCTGGGGAAAGGAAAAGCAAACAACCCTGTTTATTTTATTGTTCTGAACAAGGGGAAAAACCTTCATATTGTTTGTGAAGAAGAATCCAACATGCCCTATATTGCTAACCCTAACCCTAACAGTGTCTGGAAATGAAAGCAACATTGGCTGGCGGCTTTTTAATGTTTGAGTGACTTTTTCCTTTTAAGCAGGAGAGCAGCAAGGGAGATGAGATGACACAAAGAAGAAACTACTCTCATGGGATTGTTTGATATACCAGTGAGAGTCCCCAAGGAAGAGGATTTTGCCACTCAACTATAGCTTACATCATTTATTATGCTGCAAAATGAAGGCACATGTGTAAACAAGGAAACATACAGAGGTGTGTTAAGTAGCATCTGTGCTATGCAGCCGTTATGGAATTTTGGTGTTCTTTGGTTCGGATGTCGTGTTTTTTTGTTTTTTTTTTAACACTTGAAAACACGTACTCTTCCGCTCATCCTAGGCCCCTTTCGAACTTGCAATTGTTTGCATTAATCTGATGGCATCTGAAGATGTCGTCTTTATGTCTGAACGATCACTCTGGTCACTATTCTGTAAACGTCATGACAGTGTCTTCCATTCTTCAGTTCACCAGAAACGACAAAGACGCAGGTTCACCCATGTTGTAGTAATGAAAACGCTGGCCTCATACATTATATGTGACTTAATGCACTGTCCAATCTTGTGGTTATGGTGAATATCATGCATGCACTGTGGCTCTCTCTACCACTGTCATGGCTATGTCTGAATGAAGCCATGACAAACGTTAATGTAAAAGTGATCTGTGTCAGGATGACAGAAAGCCATTGCTTTAACAGATTGATGAAACCAGCTATGTTACTGTACATATCCCATCTCTACTGTCACCAATGTTACTGGCTTCTATAAACATGCGGTGCTCCGGTTAATCCTCATATTAGGTTGACAAAAAAAAATCATTAGTGGAAGGTATGTGTCAGATCCCTTCTTCTAAGAGTGTTAACTGTAACACCAAAATGAATTGTCACTACAACTTTCAGTAATACATTTTTCACTTAAAAAGCAAGTTTGAAGGAAGATTTTTTTTTTACACTGAAAGTAAAAGATCTCTTAATGAATGTTTTGTTTAGCATACATCATCAGTGCATTAAATAACATCCCCTTTTAAACAGACACAACAGCTGAGAGGATCCGTCATAAAATCACTGAGCTCTTGTAGCTGCACAATCAACATGGCTGTAATCTGCAGTTCTCTACTTGTGACTATTCTGATTTAAATGTGGTCCCCATAAGCCTGAAGCTCAAAGAAAAACACCCACGTGGATTTCCCCAGTAAGACAACAAACCTGAGTCGGCTCTTGTGCTCGTTGATGGAGGTGAGGCAGAATCTGTGGACAGTATAGAAATAGTCCTGGTAGGGAATACCTGAGGTGATGACCTCCGAGTCCACCACGTAGCACTCACCTCGGATGCTGCTCTTATGCAACGTCTGGAAGCAGGAAGAACAGTAGAGGTGGATAGTTAATGGTATGAAAACATTTGTTTCCTCTGATATGTGACAAAACCCATCAACTGACACATCTGCTAGTCAGAGATTCTTTGACTGTATGTTACTAAAGTTTTCTATCCTCTGTAAATAACTGAGTGTTTCAGGGAAAACTAAATCAATGTTACAACTAGTAACAAACTGTCAAAAGAAACACTACCACTGCATATACAACATCAAACTGCCCTGTCACAGCAGTTACACAGTCAGTTTTTGCTCTGTATAAACACAGCAGCCCAACACCACAGCCAGGAAATTAACCTAAGTGCCAGAGAGAATGGGATTAATTAATTAATCCTGGAAAAAAAAAATCTACTAAATATAATGATGCCATCTTGTAACTTGAAGTTATATCCAAGGTTTAATTTTATGGGAGCGATGATTTGGTCCAAGCAGATGTAACGGCATTTACAAACTATAGATACATAATATCTAAATGAAATTCTTCATTTGTTTTCATGATGTGTAAAACCTTTTTTCACGTTCAGCACTGATACCTGCACTTGAACCCTAATTGAGACTAAAACTTAAGACAGTACAAAGAACAAATTTAAAATCTCCAGATCACTTCCTGGCACGACTACATACGCACAGTTTAATGTCCAGTTTCTGTCTAATTCATGTGTGGCAAAAATGAAGCTAAAAAAAGGCTGGTATTTGTCAAGGACTGACCTGTGTCTCCACCACAGGGGCAGTTTTGGGGCCGAGGGGGTTGTTGAGGGCAATGGTGTAACTAAGCACACGACTGGTATTCCCACTGCTGCTGTCCAGCTGCCATTCACCCACCGACAGGTCTGAGAGAGAGACAGAGGATGTGAGAGGATCAAGAGAGAATAACAGACACAAAGATTTGTGAAGGGTGGTTTTGTGAAAATGAGAAAGTGAAAGGACACAAGAGGCTCATAATTTATGAATGAAACAGAGAAAGAAACCATGAGATTTAGAAGGGGTGAGGAGAGAGAGAGAGAGAGAGAGAGAGAGAGTGAGTGAGTCAATACACGCTCCTTTCTCCTGAAGAAAGAAAGCAACACCCCAATTAGAGCTACACAATGTTCCCTAGCATGCTGGGCCTCCCGATTGGGGTAGCCACTGGCAAAATCACAGCTCCACCTCCATCCTCATTCAAAACTAGAGAAAAACATCCAAAATATACACCGTTTTATGCAAAGATGGCTTCAAATGCAAGTCTGTCAATTCAAACAATACGTGTAGCAGTACAATTAGAAAACAGGGCATAAGGAGTGACAAATAAACTATTAACTAACGATAAAGGGAAGTTAACACATCATACAGCACTAATATTGCACCCTGATTAGTAGCACAAAACAGCTGGAAACAGCATGTCTCAGGGGTGGAGTGGGGGGTTTAATCACATTTGTATTTACCAGATGGTGGACAGCAGCTTGGAGCAACAGAACTACTATGAAAAGGAAAAGCAACACCAAAAACCTGTTTCCACAATCTAAGTATATCAAGCACAACTGTTTACTGGTGCTTCTCTTAATTCCATGGATAATTAACACTTTGGCAACACATACATACCTGCAGTGCACGTACACTTGATTTTAATGGCAGATAAGTGCTACACAACAGACAAACAGTTAGTGACTGTTTTTTACTCTGACAAAAGCAACAATGAGCACCAACTGTCACTGTCTCAACAAGAAAAACTTGCTCTCTTGCACTTAATGTTACGCAACAAGCTAAGGTCCATAGAGGCTGCTGAAGTACAGAGTTTTAATCATTGTATGTGTGTGTGTGTTCTACCTACCAGTAAAGTGTCGCTGAGAGAAGAGATGCTGGATGAAATGTGTGTCGGCAGAGAAGAGCAGGTCGTGCAGTTTGTCTACACTCATGCGGAACGCGGTGTTAACATGCACCCGCCCGCTCAGGTCAGCACAGAACGACTCCACTTCACCTTGGCGTCAAGAAGAACATGTTAAACATTTACCTCTCTTTAGGCTCCTTTGGTTATTTCAATGCCCTTGATATTTTTTGTTGTGGTTCAACATTTATCCCTGTTTTGTTTGGAGTCTTAAATACCCAGCAGGTTCCAAATTAAAGACTACTGTATGTGTTTTAGCTGCAAATTTGACACTGTAATAATCACATTCACTCTAGTATTGGTAATGATTTTACTGCCAAATGAATTCACAGGAAATGCAGATTTCTGCTGAATATCTTCTTTTTATTCCTGGACAGGTGAAGGCATATTGACTGAGCAGTTTCTGGTTTGCACATTATAATCTTCTGAAATATGATCTCTGCCATTAATATTAAACCTCCAGGCAATTATATCATTATCTTGCCAAATGGGAGGTATTTTTAGGTTAATCATCAGACTGTGCCACAACAGCATGCATTTACATGAAGTTTAATAACATGTGGAGGGGGGAAAACAGAACTCACTAACTCTTGCTACGTCACTTTAGCACTCATAAAAACAAAGTTAGTTTAGATTAGACAGATTAAAGCTACCAACTTAAATGAGTACATTAAGAAAAGGCCACAAGAGAATAGTTAAAAAACCTTCCATAATGAAATCACAATTAATACTATATCAGACAATTAAATTGCAACCAGTCCTGAGTAGATTTTATCAAAGCCCTAGTGCTATGAATGGTAACCTGGCTGCAAGTTCAGAATGAGTGGTGTTTTTCCTGATTTTTAAGTTTACACAGTTCCCTGATAGACTAGTGGTTAGGGCACAGAGCTTTCGCCGCTGTGGCCCGGGCCTGAGTCAGGGTTGTGTCAGGAAGGACATCTGGTGTAAAACACGTGTCAAGTGTCAACATGCGAATCGTCAGCGTGACAATTCGCTGTGATGACCCCTAACGGGATAAAGCTGAAAATGACATTCATACAGTCCACAAAGTCCACCCATTACAAATAAATAATGTTCAAATAAAAGGCTGCTGTAACATAATATAGTCATACAACTAAAAGTTGGGTTCTTGTAGTCACTCAAATGGCACTCACTCTCCTCTTGGGTGTCAGAGGAGTTGCTAGGGTCAGTGGGCAGATCCTCATCATTGGTAATATCGAGTGAGGAGAGGTTTCCAAGACTGGGGGTTGGTGGGGGCAGCATGTGAATGGCTGACTCAGACTGGCTGTCTCCACCCTCTTCCAGGTTCTGATGCAGTGAGGGAGAAAACAAGCAGAGCAGAGGACAGCTGTATGGAAAAATCACTCCACAGTCATATGACTTGAGACCAAAGAGGGCTTTGCTCGGTGGACTTCGTATTGACAGAGTCTCTGGAGCATACCACTGCAAGCATGCCATTAATCTGGACCGACATACAGTCAACACAGTGCGCCACTTATTCTCTGTAGGTTGGCTTGGACCTGATTGATCTGTATCAAGATCAAAACTGCAGGGGAAACAACAACAACAGCAGCTCTTCTGAGCAGAAGTCACTGGAAATCGAGCCAAACAGAACAACTACACACTGAACTCCCATTCTTACTTTCATACATCCTGTTTGTCTAGCATTTCTGTCTATTTGTGTTATATTTACTTAACTTTTATTCTGTTTTGGTTTATTTTTGTTTGTATTATTATTTTTGCCCTTGCTGAAGCGCTGAAAATAAAGAGGTAGCCAGGAAACAAGGGAAGACAGGGAGGAGTATGGCACACAGCAAAGTCCCAGTTATCTCGTTAGTGTTTTTAAATGTTAATCTAATGTATTATTTTTCCATATGTAAGAATTGCTGCAGTTTGAAAGATGGTAGTACTAAAAATTGCTAAGCACAACTAACGCTGCCTTTGTTTATAAACTGCAACATGAATCATAGGTTGTCAGACACCATTGTTTACTTGCAAAAACACAGACATTACATGGAAGAGAATCCATCAGGGAGCAGATGGAGCAGCGTGTGGAATCGAGTTTATTCAGTCCATCCCTGTGATGTAGCTAAAGCTAGTTAGCCACCTGTCTGCAAATACCAGACTGTCTTCTAACACAAACAGCAACAGCAGATAAATTAGTGAGTGGGTGTTTCTGCTCTGTCTGTACTTATTCTGATTATTGAAACAGAAGTGCTTACTTAGTTGAACCACTGCTTACCGACAGTCCAAAGCTGTACTGACATAATGTGTATTTTTTATTATGCCAAACGATGCCAGTACTACAGGTTGTACAAGCTGCTCAGGTGAAGCACAGCAAGCAATACAAAAATATATATTATCCTACCTCTGGTATAATCAGACACTGCACTACACTGAAGACAAGCTATTTCCCAAATAAGTGTAGATGTAAAGAAGAACACTCACAAAGGAGGCAGTAGGAGAAGTAGGTGCAGAGGCAAAGGTGTTGGTGGGAGTGGTGGATAGTAGCGAGCTGAGCGAGATGGGCAGGCTGGGTTCAAGGGGGTCAGTGCTGGGAATATGACCAGATGAGGAAGGCACCTCTATGGGGAGGCAGGAGGCAGAGGAAGGGGGAGAAGAGCTCCCAAGGTTTGTAGTAGAGGAAGGGATGGCCGGAGCACAGGGCACCAGAGGAGGGGGAGAGCTGCCCAAGGAGGGAACCGACACTGAGCTCAGGTCTAGTAGATCTGTGACCGACACCGACTCATCTCCTGGCCTGGGGAACAGAGGGAGAGGAAGACAGAGTGAGTGAAACAAAGACACATACTGTAGAGAGCAAGTCAAACTGAGAGAAATGACCCAAATTTTTGTTAAAGAACTTAGCGACAGGGGTAGGAAAGCTTTGGCCCACCACGCATTTAAGGCAATTATTACGGTAGCTGACATTAAAAACACTAGCTCATAAAACATGAAGCATACATACAACCATCAATGATATAAGACTGTCAGATCTATATGTTACCATGTTTTTACACGTGAATACTTACAGTAGGCCGTTCATGTGTTCAGCAGTGGGGGAGACATAGTCGTCGTCTTCACTAGTGAGACCCAGTTCAGTGCCATAACACTGGTGTACAATGTGCCAGAGCTCTTTGGGGGACAGAGACTGTAAAAATAAACAAATTTATACATATTTAGGATCAGATTAAAATGACTGAAATCATGTACTGCTATAATGCATTACACAACTCTGTAGCCCCATTACTACATTATGGGCCATTTTAAATAACTGAAGGTAAGAACATGATTATTTAACGGTACTGCATCATGTAGTCTCTGGTGTGCTTTTAATTTGTTGCTGTAATATTCGCACCGGTCAATGACGTATTTATTTCATTCTGGAATCTCCTCTCCCCAGAGTGACATGCTGGGTCCGTCACCAATTGAAATTCCAGGACCTCATAATTTACAAATTAAGCACTGAGTGTGGCTAAACATGACTGCACAATACAGTGAGGTGTATTCACTAGTGTGGGACACCTCTGTTCACTTGGCAATATAGACAGCAATGACTGATTCTAATTGCCTCTTGAATGTCAATCAATTGTGATGACGACAATGATGACAACATTGAATGAGGTGGCACTTAAGTATGGGAGTATAAATAAACAATGAATGAAGTGGCACTTAAGTATGGGAGTATAAATAGGGGCAGCCAACAACTCAGGAAATGGCAACCTGATTATCTGAATAATCTAAGTAAATAAATAAATTCTTAATAATCAGTGAGCACATTTTTGGTCATTTCTTGAAATTGGACTTCACAACAGACAGATGACATACACGTTTAATCCTAATACTAATAATATAGCTTTTAATAACAGTTCTTGGCAGTGACACTGATTCCATTCCAGACACCAATCCAGAGTCAACATCTTATAACATGAAGTTTCATCTTGCCTTCTCTTACCCTGTGCTTTAATACTAAGCTCTTGTGTTTGTGCACCAATGCTGTCCACACAAATGTCTACATTCAAACTCAGCAAATAACAGTGTTTTAAATTGTTCTCCCAAGTCTGTTTATGCAGCCATCTCCTGTTTCTTGACACTGTGTTCTATTCTAAGATATTAACTACTAGTCCTGCCACACAAGGCAGCGGCAGAGAACTCCAGGAGTGTGTGAGAGGAGGCTGTACCTTGTCCAAAAGTGCATTCTGCCACAGACGGAAAATCAGCATAAAGCTACGATCCCTTGCTCCGAAAGATGTGAAGAAATGCTGAGGGGTAAATATCAGTGAGAGAGAGAGAGACAGGAGGTGGGAGTGGGGGACAGGAAGGAAGACAAAAGAAAAATGTGACAGTGGATTTGACATATGATCTCCCTCTGTTGGGATGTTTGCTTTGCCACAGTCAGTGGTGAAAAAGCTCATTTCATACTGCTTTACAGGCAAAAAACATGACCATTTGAAGTAAACAGCATCAACAGCTGACAGATATCACACTTTTTTAGCAGCAGTTAACTGCAGCTGTAACGAACAGAGAAAGTATTGACTCATAAGAGATTAAAATTGATGGCCTTTAGTTATTTTGAAAAGGTCTTCAATGGGGTCCAATATTATTTGTGCTAAAGTCTGACCTTCTCATTGTCAGTGCTGATCTGGATGGCATTTGGGATGAGCTTGGCAGTTTTCTCCTTGG
>NW_018128320.1:159761-171222 GCF_001952655.1 Monopterus albus
GTGTGTGTGGTTCACTCTGTATTTCTGTGTGCACTTCTGTTATCTCGCCAAAGGTCTGAGCAGATCTAGTTCGATCAGCAAACAAGCAGATCAAAAAGCCTTTTTATCAGATCGCAGGTGTGACATTAACCAGGTTACAAAAGACATGTGTTTGTGCGTGTGGGAATGTGTACACAGTGTGAGCATGATTTACAGTGGTTTCCCAGCGGAAGATGTTACTGTAGAAACAGAGCCAGTTCTCTGACAGATAAAGGCGGCCCTGGAGGAGTATGTCCTTCTGCAGAGCGCAAGAGTAGTCTGAGGAAAGAAACAGAGACACACTTGGTTTTATCAGAAATCATTTCATCAATGCAAGAGTTTGATTTTATGAGTATATAATCACCTTGAGTGTGTGTGGTGAGCCCACATGAGCTCAGCACACAAAGAGCTTATCATCATATCTCTGACACTAATGTCTCACTCACCTACTATAAGTCGCTCTGTGTCAGGAAGTTTCTTAAATAGTTTACGAAAGTCCTCATTCCGCTGTTTGTATGTAGGACTGAGAACCTAAGGGGGAAGACAGGAAAGAGAAAGGAGAACATGGTGTTCTAATTCAATGCTAGCCAAGCACTTGGCTTAACAAAAACATGGTGTTACTCTGAGGGATAAAACACATTCTGAAGATCAGCATTTTATTGACAAGGAGTATCACCTGCCTGAAACTAAAACAGACAACTATCAGCAAAGTCAAGTGCCCTGGAGTGAAAATGCTTAATGAGGGGTCGTTAATGTATACTCACATTGTACCAGCTCTGCATTTTCTGTAAAGAAGGGAAGATCATACTTAGTAGTGAACAGCAGTGAAATCTATCTGTAGGAATAAAAAGGTTACACTACTGATTAACTACAGCCATAAACATCTATTAGCTTACAACCCTCCAGTAAAGTAGCCCACTTGGATATTTGAATGTAATACAATACAACAGCAGCACAAACTACACCTTCTAAAATGAACATACATATGAATCAACACATCTGTGATACAGTATCAACAAAAACCGAGCATTCTCACCTTCATGAAGGCAGGATTTATTTTAGGACTGCTGTATTAGACTGCCTCAAATTTTTCGCTTGGTGTATGTAATAAACTCAAGCCATCTGGTATTAATGAAATGAAGAAGTGGAATGCTATTTTCCATCATTCACAGACATGTTTAGTATTTCAGCTGTTTATTTATGATTAATCTCTTTCAAAACTGTAACTGAAAATGCAGATGAAAGTGTAGACTGATTGAACACTCTGCTTAAAGGGTGCATTCACTCACAACCATTTGTTATCTTGTTATTAAATCTTAACTCTCCAAACTCTACAATGTTATCATGAAAACAGTGAGTCTTGATAGAATAAGATATGTTTGACTGAGTCATCTGTCTACAGATCTATTAACAGCAGCAGCAGCTTTAAGCTTAGCAACCATCAAGCATATATAATCCTAATGAGCGGATATTCTAAGTTACCTTGGCACTGCGGCTGAGGGGACGACAAGCAAGTGGGTAGGCGGATGTGAGGGAGGGGGCGGGGGGTATGGAGGGCAAGGGGCTATCTGAACTACCTCCTGCTCCCTCATTCTCACTGGTCCTTCCACCCCCAAGGACCTTGTGCCGCAAGGAAGGAGAGCTGCCGGGGGTGCTGCGTGGAGAGTTACTGGCCGTACTGCAGACAGAAGAGACACAGAGAGAGATTCATCTCAGGGAAGAAGAGCAAAACCTTTCATGGTTCATCACTTCTGCTCTGTTGTAACTTTAATGCCATGCTACAAACACCGTCTACAGGCATTTCCTATTTGGTGATGGCATACCATATCAAACTGTCTAATGGAAGGCAAAAGAAAGGCTGTGTCTGCTTGATGTTATCAGCTGAGCTAATTCCGACTAGGCCAGCAGCCAGACAGGGTGGCTATATAAAGCTGTTTTGTCATGTATCTTAAGAGGGTACAATCAAGAAGTTCAAGTACAAAACACAGTACCAACAGTTCCCTTTGGAATAAAGACTATCAAGTCAGAGCTTTAAGAGTTTGTGCAGTAATCACAAGTTTTCAATGAGATTTTATTCTGGTGAACTTAAGCCAGAGACATGCATTTAATGCATTAGACATACTGCACATATAAGCTGTATGGTTGTCTTGACTTTACGGTAACAGTGCAGTCAAGGGCTCAAACAATTAGTCCAATTAATCAATAACAAGGGTGACAACTGAATAATCTTTTAAGACATGTCAAGTAAAAATTACCAAATATCCAACAAACCAAACATTTTGGGTTTATTGACTGACTTAATGTACCAGAGTGCAGATTCCTGGCACAACTTTACCTACATACAGGTCAAAACTTCAGCAACACTTGTCATATACTATAAGAACTTTGACTTTTGGCTTTCATCTATATACTTACTACACACAGACAATTAAATGTCTCCAAAATAGTTCAGCTGCTACTGTCCTCATCAAGGTCATCGTACTGCTGCCAGAACAGTTGCATATAAAAGGTATTATTATATTTACACCACAACAGAGTTTCCACTGTTGCACCTCATGTCTCTTTAAGTAAAGCCACCACTACATTCACCTGTTTGTCTTTCAAACATACACACAGCCACTTATCATCACTATCCATTCCAGTTAGTATCCTCAGCAGACACCACGAGTCAGACATACTGTAGCTGGCGAAGTTCCAGCTTTAAATTCCACCTTAAGACAAGCTCCAACTTCATGAATGCTTATCTGTACAATGCACTGGCTCCCTTTGGACTACAGTGAATTATTTCATTCATAAAACTAAATTAGGAGTTCATCACTTCGTTTACTCCCTTTAGGCCCAAATGCTCTCTCCTCTTTCCTTAAAGTATTCCAATGTTTACCACTCATCTCTATCAACCATAAGTTATTGTGTTTTCATTGATTATAGCAATGACTTTTTGTAACATTTCCCCCTAATTTAGGCCATTAATGATGAAGTTCCCTGAAGCTTTTAAACAATATTCCTTTTCTCATGAAACAATAAACTAGAAATTGCCAAGGCAACCCACACTGGGTTCATTCTATAACAAAACAATTATTACATTATCATACGCAGCAATGATCATCTGTGCAGCATTAAGATGCCTTTAATATACAAAAAGGCAGCAGGTGCAGTAACAGTCTTGGTGAGCATTTTGTTAATATGACCAGTGCACAGAGCGATGTGAATGTGTGTCAGTGTGTGTTTACAGACAGGTGGCTAAATGTGTCAGCAGTGCACTTCAGTCACAGTGGCTCTGTGTGTCTAAGTATTTGTCAGTATGAAAGCCATTCACGTGACACATTTATATATAGTCCACACAATTTTCATAAATGATTATCCTTATCAAATATGAACTTAATGCATTATCTCTTATCAGGATGACTAACATGTAGCGGTTAAATATCTGAACGTCTTTGTAAGATGTATATTACGTGGTAGTTTATTTATTTATTTAAAGAGTATACTGTTTACACAGTATTTAGCAGAACTGTCTTGAAACAAGTAGCCTATTGTTATTCGTACCTACAAATGCACTTGGTTTTAAAATTGTGTAATGGTTCTGATGTCTAGCGATTACAAATAAAAGGACATTGATACCGCAAGAACGTCTGGCTGCTTGTGTAGGAACGGAGAGTATTACAATAGTTTGTTTCTGTGAGGAAAGTGATAAGGTGAAGCTAATTGTCGCCTTAATTTCTAGTGTTTTGATTGGATAATTTAAGGGAACTGATTCTATTGTAAGGGGATCGACCTGATGAAGGTCAGTCAGAACGAGACGTTGTTTCTGAATTAATAAATAAAGCTAAATCGTGACAGCGTGCCGGATGTGAAAGGCTGACCAGAATTTTACAAACAAACTTCTGATGACCTCTCCGGTGTCGTTACCCTTAATGCTACCCCCCATCCTGTCACACACTGCAGCGAAGCGAACATGCACGGATCACCAGCTAACTGGCAGCTAGCACACCGGCTAAACTGAAACGATCAAGTCTAATTTCAATTACAACATTATAACTGGACAACGTCCCAAAAGCTAGACAAAGTCAGACAGGGTCATTGGGAGAAATTACACAGCTCGTTTCATTAAAAAGGACAGTGTGCAATGATGGAGGCTGCTTTGGCCAGTGAAACGGGATGGACGGGTGGGGGACTCCAGTCACCGTGACCGAATGAGCACCGACATGATGAATATAACAAATAGCGCTAATATCAGTATGTAGCTGTACACCTGTGCTTTTACATAAGTGATGTCTGTACCGCCTATCAATTATCAGTGGGACCTTCGGCCTGTGACTCATCTGATCGCACCAACCGTGCATGAGCAGTATACGAAGCGCACAGACAGATCACTGCAGAAAGGATGCTATTAATCACACCACCTGAGACAGTTTATGCCACTTACTCGAACATGTGATGAGGCGTTTACGATCCGACAGGTGCACACAAAAACACGCGCACGTTGTATCAATATGGCACTGGTGTCCCTGTTGTGTTAAATGTGCAGCTAAAGCAAGCCAGACGCTACATGGATGTCATGTCCGCTCGTCTGCCTCGGTTCCTTCGCTTAGCCTCGGTGCAGAAATGAGCTCATCGACCATCGTCCCGCGGTCTGATGTTAATTTCCCATCGTGGCTGACGCCCCTGCACCTCGCCAGGTTTAGACCGCTGCTGCCTGAGCTGATTGCAGTACCCGGTAACGGGCTGCGTTCGTCTGTAATCCCCGGTGCAGCTTTGGAGGGAGGGGGAGTAGGAGGCTCCGTCTGTTGAGGGAGGCCTTGCTGATGTGGTCCTGAACGGGGATCACCGATAAGGACCATAATGAGTCAAAACGGAACGTCCAACCTGCTAACTGCACTGTTACGAATTTTCCATGTAAAAAAACAGTAATCAACTGGCAGCACAGTTTCCGCTATAATTTAACAGTAACTTGGTGTTTATTTTCACTTCATCACAAGAGGTATATTTTTACTGTTAATTTAACAGTAACCTGGTGTTTTTCACTTCATCACAAGAGGTATATTTGCAGGGTTTTTCTGTAACCTACAGTACAAATATAGGTTGTACATTGTTTAGTAATGACTTGCTAAAATTAAAAACTGATTTAGTACTTTTGCTACTAAAAAGAAAATGGTGTATATAAAATGCAACACAAGTGTAATTTCAAAACATGTATCTTTATTAAATCTTGAACAAAAGCCTAAACATTTGTCAAAAATAAAAATAAATCAGCTATTTAAAAAAAATGAAAAGTTAAAGTGCACAGTGAAAGCAACAAAAACACACTGCCTGCTGTGGCTGAAAATGTAGCTGAATAGAACCAAAAGTTGGTTTGTTGGCCCTAAACTAGAATAAGAAATGAAAGAAACCTGTGCCTCACAGTTGTCAGTACAGCCATTGATCTGATGGGTATACTTAAATGAAGTCCCACTCAAAATCCATCAGGCTTTTTAGAAGAGTTGCGACACGGTGGTTGACCGATGCCTTTTTGTGGGTGACCTTCCCCGTCTTCTTCGAAAGGACTCATCCAGCTTTGGATCAATCCCAATAACGCGCCTGAGAAAAAAAAATTAAGAATAAGAATTTGTGCATGGGAAAAAAATAACACTGCCCTTTAATGTTCGGTTCAGATGTTGCATTTTAGCATATTTTTAGTAGCTACACATTTTATACCTGTAAATTAACCAACATAGTTCAGACACAGTAGCGGGTATATTGGAGCATGCATTTTCTATAAAGCTTTGAAACCGTATTCATACAAAACCATTAACTGAATTGAATGTTAGGTACCTCTGAATGAATTCCATCGTGCATACAGCTTCAGCTTGGTACTCCAAATTGAAATTGTAGTAAGTACAAAACACAGCAGCAAGTCCAGATAGAAAAGCTGGCCGGATGCCCTCACAAATGACTTGGCCTTCAAGACTGACCATCCATTGGTGAATGCATCTTCCTGGTTTTTCACCTAAAACAGAAATAAAACCCATGTCAACAACCACATAACTTATACATTTTCTATAACCAGATTGCAAATTAATGCAAAGGAAACTGAAATCATTGTACCCATTCACAGAACCCTGTATGAAGGTGAGTCTTTAATATGCAATCAAATAGACATATGAGAGTAATATTTTGCTTGTGAGTTAAAAAGATTTGCAAGTTAAGTTTTACAGCTTGAAAAGTTTTGCAAAATGAAGTGCTGGAGGCCCCAATCGCAGACACACAGGCAGGCAGGAGTAGAGTTCTGTATTTTTAATAAAACTTACTGAGGTACAGGCCAGGAAACAGGTTCAGGTAGATGAGCAGATTACTGACAGGTGTGAGTGATAATGAGCAGAAGGAAGGCAGGTGTGTAAACTGACTGAGTGAGAGAGCCAAGTGTAAAGTGGGATGAAATGTAATAGTGGCAGGAAACTAATGTGAAATGTCAAAATAAAACAGGAAGTGGTGAATTGGACCAGAGTCTGACAGAGTTTGTGACAAAGTGGGCATAATGGGTGGGCTCTAAGATGATCAATGATACAAGGGTTTCTATTGGTTGGTTAAGCTTGGCTCCGGAGGAATCCTAACCCTATTGTCAAGACTGGACAGGAGATAAACTGGTAATGGTAATAGGCTTTTGAAGTTGCAGAATTTTGTAACTTTCAAATCTTTTTAACTTGCAAATCTTTTAACTCACAAGCAAAGTATAAGTTTTTGACTTGTAAAAAAATTCTCAAAGCTGTTTTTTGTTTGAAAAATATATATTTTTTGATTGCAAGTAGCAAAGATTTGCTCTCAAATATGTTTTATTTGATTGCATATTAAAGACTCAGCTTTACCTTCATATTCTTCTAAAATAAAATCATTTAAATGTTAATCAAGAATTGGTCTGGACAGAAACTTTATTCAACATGTGTATATAATGTGTATTATGAAATTGTTGGTCCCATTTATATAAATTAATTAATGCCATTTTTTCAGTCATCACCTACACCTCACCCAACCAAAACTTTCATTCAATTTCAGAACACAAAGATATTTTCAATATTCTCTCATGATTCTGTTTTGCTTGCATGATAGGCAAGAACAAATCTCAGGGGTCCTGGCATGTTCAGCATATGTTTTATTTGATTGCATATTAAAGACTCAGCTTTACCTTCATATTCTTCTAAAATAACAAAATCAATTAAATGCTGATCAAGGACTGGTCTGGACAGAAACTTTATTCAACATGTGTATATAATGTGTATTATGAAATTGTTGGTCCCATTTATATAAATTAATTAATGCCATTTTTTCAGTCATCACCTACACCTCACCCAACCAAAACTTTCATTCAATTTCAGAACACAAAGATATTTTCAATATTCTCTCATGATTCTGTTTTGCTTGCATGATAGGCAAGAACAAATCTCAGGGGTCCTGGCATGTTCAGTTCAGCAGGCATGTTTGAGCTTGTTTGCTCCAAGTATGCGTGTATCTCTGTTTAAATGTGAATAAATTCCTAAATTAAATTAATTTGATTATGTGTACAATGATATGTACATTTTGAAGCATGAAAGATTTGATGGACTTTCAATGGATGGACAATGATGAGAGAATATTAAAAATATATTAATTTGAATTCAAAAGATGAATGAAAATCTTTTAGTGTTGACATGAGGTATTAAAACGTTTGCTTAAAATGTTTGTTGAAATACAGAAAAAACACACTTAGCTTATCAGTAAAAGATAATACATAATTCTGCACATACCAAGGAGTATCAGTCGAGGAGTTGCAGGTAGTCCAAGTGTCCTTTCTACATCAGCTGCAGTGGAACATGCCTAAGACAGATACAATGATGAGGATGTGATAAAAACACAATACACTAAAAATGCCATTTGTGTATTTGCTTTTTAGATTGGGAAAGAGCACAGAGTCTATTTTGATTATCAGGACAATCATTGCATAGTAGAAAATAATAAAGGAACTTACATTTGCAAAAAGAATCAGCCCTTCCAGGGTCTCAGAGAAATGGGCCATCAGAAGCTGGATGACACACATGGACAGCTCAAGGTCAGAACGCAGTGAAAGGACTGCCTTGACAGCTGAATTGGTAGGTTTGTTGGTGAAGAACTCAACAAGCTCAAGTGCACGCAAAACTTTGACATCAGTTAGAAGCTTGAAATGCGCATAAAGCCCTTTCTGAGTGAAAAGGTATGGCCACCGCTCTCTTAAATCTGCAATGGCTGGTGCTGGTAATCCATTTATTTGCTGACGCTGCAGGCAATAGGTTGTTTCCATGAGATGCTTAACTTCTGCTCTTTCAGCCCCATTGATTCCATCTCGGTGGTATATCTCCTCCACCCGCTGATGTTTCTGCTCTATTGTTTCATCTGTCTCCTCTGGTGGAAGGTCAGGCTGGAATCTGGTGCAGCCATATGTATCAGCAGGCCCTCTCTTTAGTCCATCACCAGATGAACGGTGTTGGCGAAAGCTGCTGGTACGGTTCATATTTTCAATTCTGTTTTTAAATTGAATTAAGAGTGAGGCATATCCATTTCCTAGCAACTGACCATTGTCACGAAGATCAGCAAAACTCTGAGGATACAGGCGGATGATATTCTGGCAGACAGTGATACATTGTGAGCGTGTTGGGTTTAGCTCATGCTTCTTCATCTTGTCTGCCAAAATTCTAACCATTTGTCACCGTGAGGGTGGTGAGGGTCTCTTGCCATCAGCCACAGCTGAACGAATGTCCGCAGGCATGATGGTCCATGGAACCCGGAATGTCTCTGGCCAAGTTTTTTTGATGCGGGAGGATGGACCGCACTCATCTCAGCTGCTAGATTCTGGATTTGAGATTGAAGATACACTTAATGGACTGGAGCATGAAAGGACTGAAGGTGTGCTGACTGGTATAGGAGAAGGACGTATTTGTAGGTCCAAAGTGACCGCTTCTGTCTCTGAAATAGATAAAGCAGAGGGAAGACAACACATGGTATTGTAGTACAAAATCAATGGGTATAGAAATAGTTAGAAATAATCAAATATTCTTATACAACTACCTAGGTTTGAAATATAGTGTCCTGTACTGTATTAGAAGTTTTTAAAAAAAGGCCTGTCAAAGCTATTAAGAATTCACTTCATAATGCAAAACAGATGTACGTTTTCTTTCAACATTACCGTTTTTAAATGCTTCCAGGAGTTTCCGTAGCTGAATGGCTGGCAGTAGGTTGGCGATATCATCTTGAGTTACATATTTCAGGTCTTGAGTAAATTCCAATCCAGAGTTTAATAGCTTATCTATCAATGTCTGTTGAGTGTCTCTGGAAATTGTTAGCAAAGTTCTGAGGATGATGCCCCTCAGGTCTTCACTCACAATGCTCATTGCACTACAAAGATGGAAAAGAATAATGAAGAACAAGTAATGACATGTGACAAATTGTATACTGAGGTAGAGGGTAATAATCAAGTAGGTTCTCCTGTTTTACACAGTAGTAACTGCTCTTGATTGGTGTGATGCAGTAAACACCCATGTCATGTAGACACAAAGCCTTACACTTTTCAGTAATGAAGTAGACTGCAGAATTTTTATGATTGAGTATCATAATAATCTTACCAACTTCAAGCTCATTCTCTTCCTTACTGATAACAACAAATATGTTTTTTTTTTTTATTTGGTTCCTTTTACAGTTGCTTCATAGGCAATTAAAGTATTATCAGGTCCAAAATCAAAATTTGCAACTGATTCCCTGATGCCATCATTGCAGTCACTTGGAAAAAATTCAGTTGCCTTTTCTACTACAATTGCTGGTGGGAAGAGATTGCCAGCACTAAGATATGCTTGAAGAAGCTGATGTCTCTCAGCAAGGCATGAGCACACATTTTTGAAGTTATGTAGTTTTCTTGTGCACCGTTTGAAATATGTGTGCTTACTTTTGAATCGCAAAGTACACAAACGAATAAGAGGTCCAAACTGAATGATTAGCTCTGGATAATGACTCATGTAGTGATGCTTAGGTTTAAGCTTATGATGGGGAAAGGCTTGTTTTCTGGAATACAAGTATTCATCAATAAGAACTCTTAAATACCCTATCTGGTCAGCAGAAATGGCTGGTGCACAAATCAATGCCACAATTTCTCTCAGTTGTAGCACCATTTGTGTTGTCTCTGGACAGAGGATCTGACTGAAACGCATCTCTGCTAACTTCGCAGTATCGACAGAAGTTACTGCCACTGAAGTTTTCAAGAAAACCTCCAATGCTGTGTGAGCCAAGGTTGTCTCCAGAAATAGCTCTCAAGATTCCTTTGGATACCTGTCCATCAGGTAACACTATGCCATTGGTCTCAAGGTCTTGAAGGTCTTTTATCAAGCATCCCATGACCAATTCCTGACCAAAATACTTGAAATCTTGTTCTCTACACAGAAGAACAAGTTGCATCTGGTCAATACTTGACCGGCTGTGGCAATAAGTCTGCAAGTGTTAGACACATAGCCAGTATTTTGTGTTTTTTCTTTCCAGACCCCAGTGGGTTTACAACTTCAAATGAATCTTGATAAAGTATCAAACCTAAAGAGGACCTTGCTACCTCGGCCAGGTTTTTTGTGTTGTTTTCACTATCCCACACATCTTCAAAAATATCCTTCGACTGGATATGACTGTGCACTTCCTTGTACTGTTTCCACACAGACTCAGAATGAAAAAGGGCCTCAATCGTCTGTTTTACAGGGACATACTGTGAAAAACACCCCTTTCCAGCTTCATTAAGTCCTAGACATATTGGCATAGGTTCAACATAACTAAAACTTTTCTGGAACACTGTTTTCCTGCGTTGATCTGTTTTTAGTGTGTGGTTATTACATGCTTGTAACAGGTTGTCAGCTTTCATACTGTCCATAACATCATTAATGGAAGCCTCTGGAATCCCAAGTGTTACCAACTTCTCATTTAGTTTGAAAAGTAAGTGAGACTGGTTGATATCATAAACTGATTGCATATCTTCAATGATTGTCTGAATGACTGAAGATGGAAGCAGTAACTTTGCCTGTAATTTCAGATAAAACAGAGCAAGATTCTTCAAAAATAACCTCTCATCAATATTTTCTGTAGTCGTCTCATCAATATTTTCTGGACTAACCTCCAAATTTTCATCTCCAACTTCAATATGTTTATCTGTTATATCACTTTCAATAGGTTTAACTCTGTTGAATTTTTATGTTTTCTTGATAAGTGAGAGGTAAATGTAGATATTACTGCAAATGATTTATCACACTGCCTAAAGGGACATGCCACTGATCTTCCCTCTTTAATGTGCATTTTAAGATGGGAATAAAACTGAGTCAGTGTATCACATTCAGCACTACACAAGTCAATATGGCATGCAAGGTTTACTGCAGGGCACAAACGTGATCTAGGCACCACCACACACTCCTTGTGATGTCTGTAAACATGTGCT
>NW_018128320.1:177832-183577 GCF_001952655.1 Monopterus albus
ATTTAGTTGCTGACGCTGCAGGCAATAGGTTGTTTCCATGAGAAGCTTAACTTCTGCTCTTTCAGCCCCATTGATTCCATCTCGGTGGTATATCTCCTCCATCCGCTGACGTTTCTGCTCTATTGTTTCATCTGTCTTCTCTGGTGGGAGGTCAGGCTGGAATCTGGTGCAGCCATATGTATCAGTAGGCCCTCTCTTTAGTCCATCACCAGATGAATGGTGTTGGTGAAAGCTGCTGGTACGGTTCAAATTTTCAATTCTGTTTTTAGTTTGAATTAAGAGTGAGGCATATCCATTTCCTAGCAACTGACCGTTGTCACGAAGATCAGCAAAACTCTGAGGATACAGGCGGATGATATTCTGGCAGACAGTGATACATTGTGAGCGTGTTGGGTTTAGCTCATGCTTCTTCATCTTGTCTGCCAAAATTCTAACCATTTGTCACCGTGAGGGTGGTGAGGGTCTCTTGCCATCAGCCACAGCTGAACGAATGTCCGCAGGCATGATGGTCCATGGAACCCGGAATGTCTCTGGCCAAGTTTTTTTGATGCGGGAGGATGGACCGCACTCATCTCAGCTGCTAGATTCTGGATTTGAGATTGAAGATACACTTAATGGACTGGAGCATGAAAGGACTGAAGGTGTGCTGACTGGTATAGGAGAAGGACGTATTTGTAGGTCCAAAGTGACCGCTTCTGTCTCTGAAATAGATAAAGCAGAGGGAAGACAACACATGGTATTGTAGTACAAAATCAATGGGTATAGAAATAGTTAGAAATAATCAAATATTCTTATACAACTACCTAGGTTTGAAATATAGTGTCCTGTACTGTATTAGAAGTTTTTAAAAAAAGGCCTGTCAAAGCTATTAAGAATTCACTTCATAATGCAAAACAGATGTACGTTTTCTTTCAACATTACCGTTTTTAAATGCTTCCAGGAGTTTCCGTAGCTGAATGGCTGGCAGTAGGTTGGCGATATCATCTTGAGTTACATATTTCAGGTCTTGAGTAAATTCCAATCCAGAGTTTAATAGCTTATCTATCAATGTCTGTTGAGTGTCTCTGGAAATTGTTAGCAAAGTTCTGAGGATGATGCCCCTCAGGTCTTCACTCACAATGCTCATTGCACTACAAAGATGGAAAAGAATAATGAAGAACAAGTAATGACATGTGACAAATTGTATACTGAGGTAGAGGGTAATAATCAAGTAGGTTCTCCTGTTTTACACAGTAGTAACTGCTCTTGATTGGTGTGATGCAGTAAACACCCATGTCATGTAGACACAAAGCCTTACACTTTTCAGTAATGAAGTAGACTGCAGAATTTTTATGATTGAGTATCATAATAATCTTACCAACTTCAAGCTCATTCTCTTCCTTACTGATAACAACAAATATGTTTTTTTTTTGTATTTGGTTCCTTTTACAGTTGCTTCATAGGCAATTAAAGTATTATCAGGTCCAAAATCAAAATTTGCAACTGATTCCCTGATGCCATCATTGCAGTCACTTGGAAAAAATTCAGTTGCCTTTTCTACTACAATTGCTGGTGGGAAGAGATTGCCAGCACTAAGATATGCTTGAAGAAGCTGATGTCTCTCAGCAAGGCATGAGCACACATTTTTGAAGTTATGTAGTTTTCTTGTGCACCGTTTGAAATATGTGTGCTTACTTTTGAATCGCAAAGTACACAAACGAATAAGAGGTCCAAACTGAATGATTAGCTCTGGATAATGACTCATGTAGTGATGCTTAGGTTTAAGCTTATGATGGGGAAAGGCTTGTTTTCTGGAATACAAGTATTCATCAATAAGAACTCTTAAATACCCTATCTGGTCAGCAGAAATGGCTGGTGCACAAATCAATGCCACAATTTCTCTCAGTTGTAGCACCATTTGTGTTGTCTCTGGACAGAGGATCTGACTGAAACACATCTCTGCTAACTTCGCAGTATCGACAGAAGTTACTGCCACTGAAGTTTTCAAGAAAACCTCCAATGCTGTGTGAGCCAAGGTTGTCTCCAGAAATAGCTCTCAAGATTCCTTTGGATACCTGTCCATCAGGTAACACTATGCCATTGGTCTCAAGGTCTTGAAGGTCTTTTATCAAGCATCCCATGACCAATTCCTGACCAAAATACTTGAAATCTTGTTCTCTACACAGAAGAACAAGTTGCATCTGGTCAATACTTGACCGGCTGTGGCAATAAGTCTGCAAGTGTTAGACACATAGCCAGTATTTTGTGTTTTTTCTTTCCAGACCCCAGTGGGTTTACAACTTCAAATGAATCTTGATAAAGTATCAAACCTAAAGAGGACCTTGCTACCTCGGCCAGGTTTTTTGTGTTGTTTTCACTATCCCACACATCTTCAAAAATATCCTTCGACTGGATATGACTGTGCACTTCCTTGTACTGTTTCCACACAGACTCAGAATGAAAAAGGGCCTCAATCGTCTGTTTTACAGGGACATACTGTGAAAAACACCCCTTTCCAGCTTCATTAAGTCCTAGACATATTGGCATAGGTTCAACATAACTAAAACTTTTCTGGAACACTGTTTTCCTGCGTTGATCTGTTTTTAGTGTGTGGTTATTACATGCTTGTAACAGGTTGTCAGCTTTCATACTGTCCATAACATCATTAATGGAAGCCTCTGGAATCCCAAGTGTTACCAACTTCTCATTTAGTTTGAAAAGTAAGTGAGACTGGTTGATATCATAAACTGATTGCATATCTTCAATGATTGTCTGAATGACTGAAGATGGAAGCAGTAACTTTGCCTGTAATTTCAGATAAAACAGAGCAAGATTCTTCAAAAATAACCTCTCATCAATATTTTCTGTAGTCGTCTCATCAATATTTTCTGGACTAACCTCCAAATTTTCATCTCCAACTTCAATATGTTTATCTGTTATATCACTTTCAATAGGTTTAACTCTGTTGAATTTTTATGTTTTCTTGATAAGTGAGAGGTAAATGTAGATATTACTGCAAATGATTTATCACACTGCCTAAAGGGACATGCCACTGATCTTCCCTCTTTAATGTGCATTTTAAGATGGGAATAAAACTGAGTCAGTGTATCACATTCAGCACTACACAAGTCAATATGGCATGCAAGGTTTACTGCAGGGCACAAACGTGATCTAGGCACCACCACACACTCCTTGTGATGTCTGTAAACATGTGCTATCAAGGCAGGTAATTTTTTGAACTTCCTGTTGCAGCCCAGGATGCAACAATAAAGAATCAAGTTAGGGGTATTGCTATGAATCCTCAAGTGCTTCACATAGGCCACTATAGTACTACACTGATGATCACAAAACTGACACAGAAACATACTGACAAGTCAAACTGTACAGCATAGGAAAATATCAACAGAAATAAACTGTAGGCCTACTGATAGAAGTACTGTTTTATCACCTAAACATCAGGTGAACTTGCATCCAATATTGCCCTCCCCTCAGAACAGAGAGAGAATAAGATTAGCTGTTTTGTGTAATGTGACAGGTTTTGGAATTAATGAAAAACTAGCGAGCTAATATTAGAGGTCAGGCTGCCGGTATGTTAGCACGATACAGTGTCAGCAATGTCATTTCAATGCAACAGCGTTTGAACAATTAACTTAGCAAAGGGATTGAGAGTATCATGTTGGATGAAACTCACCATGTTATTGAGAATATCTGAATAAAACAAAAAGGTCTACTTCACAATGTAAAAATTGCCACAGTTCCAGTATACATAATCCGACTTTGTTTTAACTCGCAGTGGGAAGATGGGTGAAAATCCACGTTTGCTCACTGCAGTTGTCATAAAATACTACTAGAGACAAATTAGAACAGAGGTATGGTACCAAAATGTTGTCTAAAGTTGCATGTTCTGGGATTAATGAAAAGCTAGCAGGCCAGTGTAATATATCGTTTTAATACAATAGTGTCTGAAGATTTAACGAAACTCACCGTGTTGGGAATTCAGTCAAAAACTAGAGCTCCACTTCACCATGTCCCATGTCGCCGCTGTCACGCTTAACACTGAAATAAGTATAAAAATAGTCACAGTTCCATTATCTACAATAATTCGTTTTTGTGTACACTTACGAGCAAAGCAAAAGGACACTTACCAACTGTAGTTGGAAGAGGATGGGGATAATGAAAATCCACGTGCTCACAAAATACTGTTAAATACTGTTTTCTTTCCTTCGAGCAATAAATACGGTAAAATGCCGTTTTATTTTGTTTACGTCATTTCACCCAAGTAAAAAAACAGGAATGTACAGCTTTTTAACATAACAGGATTATACTGTTGAAATTTCGCCGTAATATTACAGCAATTTCTAAGAGTGTGTAGTAGTGCAACATGGCTCCATGTTCCTAAACTATATCATTATTTTTAAAAAGGCTTAAACATGACTACCATAGTAAAGGAGACCATATCTGCCTGTAGTCCTGTGAATCCCCCTGGCCATAGCCCAGAGTCTACCCAATCCTTAAACCCTCAATTTCTCTGTTCATCCCACTGAATTAGAGTCCACATCATAATCCATGTGGGCTGAGCCAGGCCCACATCTACATCAATATGTCTCCCTCTGTGTAATCTGCTTTTCTGAGGTTCACCAGTGGCCCATAATAATGTCAGAGCTTCATGAAACAGACTGCAGCTTCAAAGAATAGCCAGAAAAGGTACATCATGGGGATATACACTACTAGATGCAAATGTTCTATTCTTGCGCCTTTTCCTTCCTTTCTGCAGGACATCTCGTTAAGCAAGAGAAAGAACAGCAGTGTGAACTTCTATGAGAACACAGATCAATGTCCTTGAGCTAATTTGGAAATTGTAGCCTCTGGCATACGCATCCATAAAACCTACACCATCCATATTACAAAACATCACTATAAAAGCTGAGTACAAAACAGGCTCAAAGCAAATGCAATAATGGTGAACAGGAGAACTGACCAGAAAGCGGGTTATTTTCAAAAGTTGACTGATAATGTAAGTAACTGAAGACAGATTATGTGAACCAGGAAGAGTCACTGATGCAGTGTGGCAGAAAGAGAGAGACTATTATTAGTCAGCAGGTCACTGTGTTGAAATAAAAAACCTCTTTTGAAATAACACTGACTTCACTGTGTGAAAACTGCCCTGAACATCTTTAATAAACTGAGTCAGTGATGAGAAGATTCTGTTTAGATGGTCTGTGGTTCAAAATGAATCCCCAAAGCATCTCCAGTGGCTTTTGTACCAGTTGCTCACAACAAATTTTGTCTGCAAGAAACATTCCACCGATAAACAAGAACAAACATTTCCCATAAGGCCACAGGGGAAGATTTTGCTCTTACACAAACCTGTCCATGTTGCTTGTCAAATACATATAAATTGTTTTAGAGTCAATAATCCTTCCCTAAATTTTTATTTAAAGGTATGGAAAGAGGCTGTAAGACTGACTGTATTTAATTTTTATCAGCATGTTTTGGGCAGTAGTTAGTGTTACACGATATACCGGTACTAGTATGGTACCGCGTTACTGAGGCATTTAAAATGGTACTATACTGCATTTGGATGGGACCGGTACTTGCAGCGCCGTCGGCAGCGCCCGCCCGCAACAGAGGAAAACAGAGCAGGAAACAGCTTCCTCGTCCTCTGCTCACTGAGCAGCGTGGACTGGAGCAACAAACGGAGCAGGAGGAAAGCTTGGAGAGAGCAGAGACGTTGGAGAGGGAGAGGGAGAGAGCGAGAGAGAGAGA